>NC_064818.1:50969512-51133278 GCF_023721935.1 Panthera uncia
TTTTTTTTTTTTTTTTAATTTTATTTTTGGGACAGAGAGAGACAGAGCATGAACGGGGGAGGGGCAGAGAGAGAGGGAGACACAGAATCGGAAACAGGCTCCAGGCTCCGAGCCATCAGCCCAGAGCCTGACGCGGGGCTCGAACTCACGGACCGCGAGATCGTGACCTGGCTGAAGTCGGACGCTTAACCGACTGCGCCACCCAGGCGCCCCTAACGTTTATTTATTTTTGAGAGACAGAGAGTGCGAGTGAGGAAGGGGTAGAGAGACACAAACAGAATCCAGAGCAGGCTCCAGGCTCTGAGCTGTCAGCACAGCGCTGAATGTACGACTTGAAATCATGAACTGTATATACATATATATACATGTATATATATATACATACGTATATATATATATATATATATAAACGTTTATTTTGAGAGGGAGACAGCATGCAATCGGGGGGGCGGCGTCAGAGAGAGACAGAGGGAGAGACAGAATCCCAAGCAGGCTCTGCAGTGTCAGTGCAAAACCCCACGCGGGGCTTGATCTCACCAACTGTGAGATCATGAGCAGAGCAGAAATCAAGAGTGGGACACTTAACCAACTGAGCCACCCAGGCGCCCCTAGTACTCATATATCTATTGAGTGACTACTTTGTGTAAGGCTCTGTTCAAGAACATTAAGAAAACAACATTGAGGGGCGCCTGGGTGGCGCAGTCGGTTAAGCGTCCGACTTCAGCCAGGTCACGATCTCGCGGTCCGTGGGTTCGAGCCCCGCATCAGGCTCTGGGCTGATGGCTCTGGGCTGATGGCTCGGAGCCTGGAGCCTGTTTCCGATTCTTTGTCTCCCTCTCTCTCTGCCCCTCCCCTGTTCATGCTCTGTCTCTCTCTGTCCCAAAAATAAATAAAAAACGTTGAAAAAAAAAAATTAAAAAAAAAAAAAAAAAAAAAAAAAGAAAACAACATTGAATAAGACAATCCATAGTCCCTGATGAAATCTATATTCCAGCAGGGTAGAGAGATAATACCCTGACAATGTAATCACAGACTGCAATACGTGTTATGAAGGAAATAAGTAAGGTCTTGAAATGAGGCCTATGCTTTAGATAGGGTGGCCAGGAAAAGCCTTTTAAAAGAGAAAGTGGAGCTTAGATCTGAAGAATAAGAATGAGTCAATCATGCAAAGAACCAAACCAAAAGGCAGAGTGTACAGCAAATGCAAAGGCCTGGAGACAAGAAAGCTTAGAAGCTCTGGAGCATGGTAGTGAGCTATGTAATTAGTAGCTGGAGTTGATGTTGGTATAGAAAATGTATCATGAAGGCCTCACAGGATGTGGTGAGGAGTTTGGATTTTATTGTAAGTTCATTGAGAAACTATTGTAAGATTTAAGAGTAAATGAAGGGCGTGATCTGGTTTTGTTTTTTGTTTTTTGGGTTTTTTTTTTGAGAGAGAGAGAGAGATGGGGGAGGGGCAGAGAGAGAGAGAAGGGAGAGAGAGAATCCCAAGTAGGCTCTGCACTGCCAGCGCAGAGCCCCACATGGGGCTGGGTTCCCCCACCCTGAGATCATGACCTGAGCTAAAATCAACAGTCAGACGCCCGACTGAGCCACCCAGGCACCCTGATCGAATTATTTTAAAGGATCCTTCCCGTTGCTGACTGAATGCAGTGGGTAGAGGAGAAAACAGCAGAAGTAGGGAGACGTGTCAAGGGCAGCGGTTCAGAGTAGAGATAAAAGAGACTTGGCCTGGCGTGGTGGCGGAGGTGATAAAACTAACAGAAGTCCACCGGACAAGGTAGAATATGAAGGAATCAAAGATCTGGTTAGTGCCATGGGTCCAGATGAGAAAGATTAGGGTGGCTTTAAGGAGCATAACGAGTTCTGTTTTCAGCAGGTCCATTTTGAGATGCTGAGCTATGCATAAAGGTGACCAGAGATCCGAGCTGTATATATAATTGTCTCCTTGGGGGAATGCAGGAGGTTAATAAGTGGAGGAACACAAAGGCGCCTGAGAGTTTTCCATCTGGCCCTTACTTAAAAAGCTAAAACGATACCCAGTTTCCTGTGGGCTAAGTGTGGCCCACAAGCGCAGCTCCTTAAGCCGACTATAGCACAGGCCCACGACAGTTTTTCCCAGGCCTGGATGCCACACCTGAAGCGGTCGAGTCTCCTCAAGCACAGCAAGGACGCTTGTAGGACGCCTACCGAAAGTCACAGGTTACCGATCGGGGGCGGGGCCCAGCGAGCGCGGCCTGCTGGGATTTGTAGGCTGACCGCGGCAGGCGCCTCCTTGAGCCGCTCGCGGACTGCGGCACCACGTAGAGGGAAGCGCGCCTTGAGCCTGCGTCAGTCCTTCCGGAAGGGTTGTCTGAAAGGGCGAGTACGGTACTGCCTTTTGCTTGGAATCACTTAACAATGACATTTCTCATCAGTTAAAGGATACATTCAGAGTTCTGAAAATGACACTTAACGCCCTTTTCATCGCAATTTGGTTACCCATGTAGCCTTATTTCTTAACACTTCCTAATTATTCAAGGCTACTCTAGACGCTGAAAGGCGTCTGAAAGATTCAAGGCTACTCTAGATGCGAGAAAAGGGCTCGCATTTGACCTCTGCCCTGTGCTTCCACAGCACTGTCTTACCATCCGCTAATAATAATTATAATCGTGGCCAGCTTTCCTGATACTACATGTTCTAGTCTAAGGGATTTGCCCGCACTAATTAATTCTCACACTACCTTCTAAGGTGGTCGCTATTGCTTCCATTTTGAAGATTTGGAAATCTTGGTTTATAGAGACTTTATGTAACTTGGGCAAGGTCGCGTTGAAGGGTCACACTGTTTACTTGTGCGTCTCTCCCTCCGGACCACGAGTTCCAGAAGGGCACGGACAGACCAGCTTTTTACTTTCCCGCGGGCCACGCCCCAAGGGCGGGGCTCTGGTGACGACACCCCGTCCCATGGTGCCTTGCGCGCCCGCGCTGCTATTGGTTCGGCTTCTCGGCTCCTTTTTCAAATTGAGGCGCCGAGTCGTTGCCTGGTTTCCTGGGCTTCGGGCGGAGACGACATCGCTGTTTCCGAGGCTCCCGCTAGTGCTAGTGCGGGACAGACGCCTCCGCGAGTCAGAGCTCCTGGTGGAGAGCGGGGACGCCGAGCTACTTGCGTGGGTTCCCCGGGCCACGCCAGTACCCGGCGGGGGAGGTGGGCATCTGGCCCGCGCTGGTCGCAGGACCCTCCCGCGCCCCCACGGCGCTCGAGTACGCGACCAGGTCTTGACTTTCCCGCGGTGATCGTCATGGCGTCCCAGCCGAATTCCTCCGCGAAGAAGAAAGAGGAAAAGGGGAAGAACATCCAGGTGGTGGTGAGATGCAGGTAGGGCGAACCCGGCAGGATTCGGAGTGCCGGGCTTTGCTGCTGGGCTCCCTTCTGTGCTGTCCGGAGAGTGGAATTTTGATTGTAGTTTCTGGGCGGTGCAGACCTGCCTGTCTCATAGTTCCTCTAAATGCTGTTCCATAAAATTACACCAGATTGCTGTGAGGAGTAAATTAGTGTCTGTTTCCGAAGAAAGGATATTCGTATTGGAGTTTATAGTTTGATTTGCAATTCAGGAGAATCTGATCGCCGTTCTTCATGGAAAAGTATGTTGTTTTTAAAAAACTAATGACATCAGAGATCTAGGTGTCACTTTTATATTCCACTTCTTGTAGTTTGTCAGTTTGGAAATAAGACTGTATACCTACTTTGCAGATGGTCCTGATGTTGAGATTACCGGCCTCTCCATCATCTCTCAAAACATAACCGATCACTTGTTCTCTTTATTTTTGATGCAATATTTTCTTCATCCCTACTAAATAAGGAAACACCACTGTATTTAAAATTTAAAGGTTGTTATAGAGTGAGTTTCTGTTTTTAAAAGGAGACAGCTTAAGCCAGTATAGCTTTCTGATTGTACTGCAGCTTGGTCTTCCCTAAACCAAAGAAGAAAGTTTTTTCAGGGTGAGCGGGTGGAGGTGTTCAACTCTCCCCAGATTGATTTCCAAATAACTTCCCAATTTTGAAATTAGCCAGTAGAGAGAGAACATGCTTGTTATATAAACTGTTGCTTAGAGATTGATTTATTCAGCTTTTTAGAAGCCGTCCACAGTTTACTGTTGTATGTGTGTGTTTTGTGTATCTGTTTTTGTTGCTGTTTTTAAAATTCTGTCTGCAACTTTTCTGTAAATCCAAAAGTATTCTAAATCTTTTTTTTTAAGGTGATTTTTTTAAATGTATGCAACAAACTTTCTTGAGTTATTGCCTTCTCAACTTTGGTGACTTGAATTGTAGAAGTCAACCGTAATAGCTGGCTTTCTAAACTAGGTGTCAGAGAGGAAATTCGGTGGTAACCTTAAGTCCGGCCAATTACCAGCTGTACTTGAGAGCTTCTCTTAATAGTTACTTGTTTTGTAGATTTGAAAAAAAAAAATTAACAGCCCATAATAGAAACGCAGGTTTTTAGATTATGTTGATCGTTTATTAAGGCCCGACAGTAATGCTTTCTCTGCGTGGCTTTATTTTCTTTAATTTTCTTTTTTATTGTTAGTTACCAAACATGTCAGACCTATAAAAGTTATGGAGAATAAAGTAACAAACATCTGTGTATCCATCACCCATATTAGAAACAGACCAATCATTACAGTTTGAGCCCCATTGTTTCCCTTTCCAGCCCCCTTCCTCAGTCCAAAGAATTAAACATTATTTATTATCCCCATTCATTTCAAGTCTTACCAAAAAGAGGTTTCTTTTACTTTGTCACTAATGAAAAGTCCTTTGATTGTGACTATTTACAATAATTTTTGTATGAGGATGTTTTTCTTTTCATGCTTTCTTTTTCAAATATCTTTCCTAGTGCGGATATGTCCTTAAGCTTTAGTAAACAATTTACGAGGCCCTTGTCGTTGTTAAACCTTTTCTGTAAAGGGCTCAGATAGTGAATATTTTAGGCTTTGCAAACCACGTGTAGTCTCTGGTCACATATTCTTCCCTGATTTTTTTGTTTTGTTTTGTTTTTCAGTTTTACATTTTTAATTGGCACAGTTTATTGTAACCTAAGAGGTCAGCGAGATTTCAAGAGGTGGCTTATTACTTTATTACAATGAATATAACCTTTTATGATCTTTACTTGCTTTTTAAAAATTTTTTAATGTTTATTTTTGAGAGAGGGCTCACACGTGCATGTGCTCTTGTGTAAGGGGGGAGGGGTAGAGAGAGGGGACAGAGGATCCCCAGCAGGCTCTGTGCTGACAGCAGAGAGCCCAATGTGGGGGCTTGAACTCACCTGAGCCAAACGAATTCAGACACTTAACCCACTGAGCCACCCAGGCTCCCCAGTGATGTTCTTTACTTGTATTATAACTTTAGGAAGAAAATTTTTTAGTCTACCTGTACACAGCTCAAGAGAAAGCTATAATTTCTGGAGTTGAGGAACTGATGGTTCATATATAGAGAAATTTTAATAAGGAAATAGGCTTTGATATATGTATACACAAAGACACACAACACACATGCAAAACATTCTTTCCCCTTGTATAAGTGTACAGGTTAGCATAAATTCTATTAAGAACACAATAGAGGGGACCCGGGTGGCTCAGTCAGTTAAGTGTCTGACTTGATTTTGGCTGAGGTCATGATCTCACAGTCATGGGATTGAGCCCCCAAGGTGGGCTCTGCACTGACAGTGAGGAGCCTGCTTGGCATCCTCTCTCTCCCCATCTCTCTCTGCCTCTCCCCCGGCTCACACTCTCGTCTCTCTCAAAATAAACTTAAAAAAAAAAAAAAAAAAAAGACTGTCATATAAAGGTTTTACGATTTAAGTCAGTCTTGCATTTTAATCTAGACAAATGCTTTAGTAATTTAGATCTGAACCATATGAATCATTCATATATATAAAAATGTTTTTTTTTTTAAAGTTTATTTACCTTGAGAGAGAGAGCGAGAGCATGCACAAGCAGGGGAGGGGCAGAGAGAGAGGGAGAAAGAGAGAATCCCAAGCAGGCTCCACCCTATCAGTGTGGAGCCCGACATGGGACTCATCCCACAAACCGTGAGATCATGACCTAAGTCAAAATCAAAAGTCAGATACTCAACAAACTGAGCCACCCAGGTGCCCCCCACCTCTATATTTTTAAAATAACATCTATCCACCAAGCTCTACCTCAGGGACTTTGCAATTTCACTCTGCCTAGAAAGCTTTCCCATCAAAATAGCTGTAAGACTCCCTCACTTTCTAGATTCTGCTTAAGTATCATTAAATATCAGAGAAGCCTTCCCTGACCATCCAAAAATAGTAATAGCAACTGCCTATTTCCCCCCATCATCACTTCCAATCCCATTTAGTCTGGCTTATTTACTTTCATTTCTAATTTATCAGTATCTAAATTATCTATGTATAACACTAAGATAAAAGCTCCCTGAGAATAAGAACTTGAGTGTTTTGGGTTTTTTTGAAACTTGGTTTTGTTCACTTCTCTATCCTCAGTTTTATCATATAGTAAGTAGTTGATAAATATTTATAGAATGAACAAATAAATGTAATATAACTGTAGTGAGGCCAACAAATTGATGGGTTTGTTAGCATCACCAGCAGGAACCTAGCAATTTCTAGTTAGAGACGTTTGGTTAGGAATATGGTGGCTTGGCAGTACTATTTATCATAGTACAAATAGTCCCTAAAGCTGCTCGGAGTTTTGATAACTTTTAGGAATGTGTGATATGTGTGAATATCTACTGCTCAGTTGTGACATCTCAATGGTATTCATTTGGTTAACTTAATAACACATCCAGGCAAAGAAATTAGTTGAGAGATGCTAGGAATGGTAGACATTGAAAGAGCTTTAACCACAAGAGAGCAATTCATTCTAGTTGATACTCTTGGCCTACCAGAAAGTTGGTTTTGACCAAGTTTTGTTGAACTGTTAATAATCCTGCATGCCATGGGTTATGTGCATTGTGTAGGTTTCATTACATTTGACAGTTGATAGCATCACTATATATTATCTGGGAGTTGCTGAGTTAAATTTCCCAGGATCACAAATTTGATCTTATGACCATCAAAAAATGCTAGGGATGGGGCATGCCAAAGGGTGTTGAGATATCCTTTTTAAAATAAATAGCAACGTAGTTTGTCTAGTGATGAAGGGAAAGATAATTTCCTATTTGGCATTTCCTTTCATAATATGTGATACTGAATGGGAAAAATGACTCAGGTTAAGAGTGCATCTCTCTCTTTGGTCCAGATGTGTGTTAAGTATATAAATATCTGATGGATGCCTCTGTATGTATTATGGTTCTTTTCAGCTCTTCCATTATTCCCCTTAGGGTGACATTTATTAAGCTGTGTGGTTTAACAGATATTAGGATGCTGGCTATGTACCAAGCATTGTGGTAGCCACTGGGAAATGGTAAACTAAACAGGATTTATTTTCCTGCGCAGTGAGTTTGGTACTATTACTCAGCCCCATTTTTCAAATGGGAAATTTGTATACACTGTATACAAATCAAGATCAAGAATCCTTACTCTAAATGGATAAAGAAGATGTGATATATATATATACACACACATACATACATACATACATACATACAGTGGAGTATTACTCAGCAATCAAAAAGAATGAAATCTTGCCATTTGTAAGTACGTGGATGGAACTAGAGGGTATTATACAAGTGAAATTAGTCAGAGAAAGACAAATATATGACGTCACTCATATGAGGACTTTAAGACACAGAACAGGTGACCATAAGGGAAGGGAAGCAAAAAATAATATAAAAACAGGGAGGGGGACAGGGGCACCTGGGTAGCTCCGTCGGTTGAGCGTCCCACTTTGGCTCAGGTCATGATCTTGCGGTCCGTGAGTTCGAGCCCAGCATCGGGCTCTGCCTGGAGCCTGCTTCAGATTCTGTCTCCCTCTCTCTGCCCCTCCCCTACTCATGCGCACGTGCGCACGCTCTCTCTCTCTCTCTCTCTCTCTCTCTGTCAAAATAAATAAGCTTTAAAAAAAAACAGGGGACAAAACATAAGAGACTCTTAAATATGGAGAACAAACAGAGGGTTACTGGAGGGGTTGTGGGACGGGGGATGGGCTCAATGGGTAAAGGGCATTAAGGAATCTACACCTGAAATCATTGTTGCGCTATATGCTAACTAATTTGGATTTAAATTAAAAAAAAAATAATAATAATGTAAAAAAAAAAAAAGAATCCTTACTCTATTGAAAGCCCAAGGAGGAATTTTACTTAGATTTCTTCCTCTGGGGGTCTTTCCTATCACTTATGTATGATTCCCCTACCCCTCCCTGTCCCAATCAAGACACTAAATTTTTGCTTTGTGTTCTGACAGCACCCTTTACATATTCTTTCGAAACATTACCTCTTTTATAACCATTTGTTTTGTTACTATTCCCTCCTTGACCTCACAGTGTTGTGAGGACAAACTGAGTTAACACATGTGAAGCATTTAGAATAGTGAGTACCAAGGCACCTGGGTGGCTCTGTTGGTTAAGCATCTGACTTACGCATCTCTGCCCCTCCCCTGCTCATGCTTGCTCGCTCGCTCGCTCTCTCTCTCTCTCAAAAATAAACATTAAAAAAAGACAGAATAGTGAGTATCTGGCACATAGTAACTACTCAATGTATTAGTCATTATTATATTTTTTAAATTTTTTAATGTTTTTTATCACTGAGAGACAGAGAGAGACAGATTGTGAGCAGGGGAGGGGCAGAGAGAGAGGGAGACACAGAATCTGAAGCAGGCTCCAGGCTTTGAGCTGTCAGCACAGAGCCCGACGTGGGGCTCAAACTCATATACCCCGAGATCATGACCTGAGCCGAAGTCGGATGCTTAACTGACTGAGCCACCCAAGCACCCCAGTCATTATTTTTATCTACTTTTTATCTTATGCCAGTTGTTCACTCTCAGGTTAGTATTTCAAACACAAATGTGGTTAGTAATTTGAACACAAATCTCCCTACTACATTATAACCTAACTTTCTCAGATTCTAAGAATAGTAGAAATACAATTCTAAAAAATAAGTTTGGCATTTTTGACAAGTTAATTCTGTTAGCATCTACTCCAAAAACTGTCAGGATTATAATGTTTTACATAACTTTGAAAATTTAAAAAAACGATTTTTTATTTCTGGGGGTTAAGACTTAAAATTCTGCCGTCTGCTTTAGCAGTATCATTCAGTAGTACCCCATGTAATCCCTGTTACCAACAGTGTAGTCAGAAAACTTCAATTTGGGGGCGCCTGGGTGGCTCAGTCGGTTAGGCGGCCGACTTCGGCTCAGGTCATGATCTCGCGGTCCGTGAGTTCGAGCCCCGCGTCGGGCTCTGTGCTGACAGCTCAGAGCCTGGAGCCTGTTTCAGATTCTGTGTCTCCCTCTCTCTGACCCTCCCCTGTTCATGCTCTGTCTCTCCCTGTCTCCAAAATAAATAAAACGTTAAAAAAAAATAAAACAAAAAACAAAAAAAAACTTCACTTTGTTGTTGTCTAAGGTATTAATGACAATGTCATTTGTAACCTGAAAACTAAGAGTTTTTTCAGTAACTTTGTATATTTCTTTTTATAGACCATTTAATTTGGCAGAGCGGAAAGCTAGTGCCCATTCTGTAGTGGAATGTGATCACGTACGAAAAGAAGTTAGTGTACGAACTGGAGGATTGGCCGACAAGAGCTCAAGGAAAACATATACTTTTGATATGGTACCTACTTCTTTAAATGCTGTAACTCCTGTATTTACAATGTAAAATTATCCTCGTATACTATTTCCTCTCGGTTCTAGTGTCAATTCCAAGTTTCAGTTACTCTTTGAGCTGTCAAATGGTTTCTAGTGGGCTGAATGAGTTAATCTATTAAAAACAAAATTCTTAAAGTGAGTAATTTTGACATATTTTTTTCCCTGAAGATTGCTCTGATTTTTTTTTTTTTTTTTTTTTTTTTTTGGGATAGGTTTTTGGAGCGTCTACTAAACAAATTGATGTTTACCGAAGTGTTGTTTGTCCAATTCTGGATGAAGTTATTATGGGTTACAATTGCACTATTTTTGCGTGAGTGAAACACTATTTTCCAAATTGATGAAAAAGTTTAGATGCATGTATTTGTTTTTTGTGTTTTTTTTTTTTTAACACTTTTAAAATTTTTGACAGATACGGCCAAACTGGCACTGGAAAAACCTTTACAATGGAAGGTGAGAGGTCACCTAATGAGGAGTACACTTGGGAGGAGGTATTTACTGTTTATACCAGGTTTCTATCTCTAAAATGGCTGAAATATAACTTAATATAACATGATTGAAGACCTCTTTCTTGAAATAGAGAAGATCAGCGTACCATGTCAAACATGAATGTAGGATAAACTATATGGTATGGTTCTTGTTTAAGAAACATAGTCTCATTGGGAGAGAAAGAATCAATACATATGGCACAGTTAAGTGACAAGACAGAATAGTTGGAGCAGAATATTGTGGAGGGGCGCCTGGGTGGCTCAGTTGGTTGAGCATCCAACTTCAGCTTAGGTCATCATCTCACAGCTTGTGAGTTCAAGCCCTGCATCAGGCTCTGTGCTGACAGCTCAAAGCCTGGATCCTGCTTTGGATTCTGTGACTTCCTCTCTCTCTGCCCTTCCCCTGCTCGTGTTGTGTCTCTCTCTCAAAACTAAATAAACATTAAAGAAAAATTTTTTTTAAATAAAGAATATTGTGGAAAAGCGGCATGTGAGTAGGGCTTGCAAGGGAAGACTTTGCAGTGTGGGAATGAGTCTCATCAAGATAGCATAGCAAGGGGCAGCATGGTACTTTAACAATGATGACCTTGAGTGTTCAAGAAATTAAGATCACTGTATTCTTGGATACTGTAAAAAGCACATAGTACATTTCACAAAGATATCCATCAAGTGTGTTTAAGTGAGGTTTTTTTTAATGTTTACTTATTTTTGAGAGAGAGCGAGAGAGCAGGGAAGGGGCAGAGGGAGAGAGGGACAGAGGATCCAAAGCAGGCTCCATGCTGACAGCAGAGAACCCAACATGGGCCTTGAACTCACAAACTGTGAGATCATGACCTAAGCTGAAGTTGGATGCTTAACCGACTAAACCACCCAGGCGCCCTTGTTTAAGTGCGTTTAATGACTAAGTTAAGTTTCCAAATTACTAACATTTAGGTTGATCCTTTTTTCTAGTGGTTACACTGTTGAGGCATTAACTTGGAGCATGGATAATGAAGTTATGGAATTGTAACCATAGGAAATAAGGAATAGGCTTAAAGTACAGTTTCAAAATTTAGAGATTCATAATAGTTTTATAAAAGATGCTTAAATATTTTAAAAACGTGTTTATGTTAGAGTTAGGGAATACACTGTTACACGGGCCACTTTTCTGTTAAGATGGTAGTATTATGTTCTCATGAGAAAAGTTAGAATTACTAAACTTGGTTTTATAAGTAGCTTAGTTTGGTTGGTTTCTATGGCATGAAGTGGCTGATAGGTAGGACAGATTTGTGGAAGGTATGAAGAAGAATAGCTACTGTTGAATAAATTCTTATAAATGACTTTGCTTCTCTAATACTCAGTTCGTTTCTTTTTTAAACTTGTTTTAGTGGAATTTAGATTATACAACTAATGAACAATTTATACAATTTATAATAAAGTTTGATGAAAAGGGATTGACATAAAAATATAAATAAATAAACTGGTTTTAGCATATTTGTGTTTAAATATATCATGAAGGAGGCCCTTACCATATGTGTTTTAACCGCCATAGTAAATGGATGGCATTCTTCCCTTATTTTAATCCTTATTAATATTATGGTTTCAGGATCCCTTGGCTGGCATAATTCCACGTACTCTGCATCAAATTTTTGAGAAACTTACTGATAATGGTACTGAATTTTCAGTCAAAGTGTCTCTGTTGGAAATCTATAATGAAGAACTTTTTGATCTCCTTAATCCATCTTCTGATGTTTCTGAGAGACTACAGATGTTTGATGATCCCCGTAACAAGGTAACTCAGTCTTTGAGAATGGAATGTATCCAGATTTTAATGTGTGATGCTTTGAGAAGCCAGAATATATATATATTTTACCAATCTGATGGATGCTCTTTTCATTTTTGGTCAGAGGGGGGTGATAATCAAAGGTTTAGAAGAAATTACAGTGCACAACAAGGATGAAGTCTATCAAATTTTGGAGAAGGGGGCAGCAAAAAGGACAACTGCAGCAACTTTGATGAATGCATACTCTAGGTAAGAAAACCATTGTCTTCTCCCCACTGCTCCGTTTTCTTTTTCACGGGGGAAGTCAAATTGGGGTGAGTCATGGTATGTGAGTCACACAGCTAGATTATATGCTAGATTTCATGCTTTAGTAATTGACTTGAGATTTATAGGGGAACACCAGTATTGGAAGAATGTTGAAAGGAGAACAAAGAGAAGTTGATATTAGAGCAGAAGTTTTAAACTTTTTAGATTATTTTTTCTCGAATGAAATCGTACATGGAAGCCTTGATTAACTGCTGATAATGTGGCTGCTGTAGTTGATGTGGGGGTGGGATGCTTAGAGGCTTACCTCCTTAGCCTCATGAAGGTTTTCCCTGAGCACTTTTCTGGGGCCCCAATGGATACCTAGAACAAAGTTTGAAAGCACCTGTTTTTTTTGTTGTTGTTTGTTTGTTTGTGATTTTTAAATGTTTCTTTATTCTTGAGAGAGAGAGAAAGAGCATAAGCCAGGGGAGGGGCAGAGAGAGAGGGAGACACAGAGTCTGAAGCAGGCTCCAGGCTCTCTCTGAGCTGTCAGAACAGAGCCTGACATGGGGCTTGAACTCAAAAACCATGAGCTCATGACCTGAGTTGAAGTTGGACGCTTACCCGGCTGAGCCACCCAAGTGCCCCATGAAAGCACTTGGTTTAAATAAGGATTAGAAGAAAGATAATTTCATTTAATTTTTCCCCAGCTTTATTGTAGTATGATTGATAAAAATTATATATATTTAGATTGTGCAACATGATTTAAACTTTTTTCAGATGACTTCATTTTAATGTAGGAATATATGATCACTAACACTGGCTTTCTGGGGTACAAAGGGGCATATTGATAGCGCCCCTTATAGGATAAATCCCAAATTCTAGAAAAGCAGTTTACTGAGTCAGATGATTTCTTTTTCTGCTGGTCTTTGAAGGAAGCATCAGAGTGTAATTACAGGAGCTATGGATTGGAAGTTAGATATTTGTGTTTAGGTCTAGTTCTGCAGTTAACCAAACATGTGACTTCAGGTAAATAAGTGAACTTATCTATCACTTTCCCTGACCTACAAAATGATTATTAGAACTAGATCTCAGGGCACTTGGCTGGCTTAGTCAGGAGAATGTGCTGTGCTTGATCTTAGAGTCATGAGTTCGAGCCCCACGTTGGGTATAAAGATTAAATAAATAAAACTTAAAAAAAACCCAAAAAACTAGATCTCTTATTTCTTTGCTCCCTTGTAATTAGAAATTTCTACAACTCTTTTTATTTATTTCTGGAACAGAGAGAGACAGAGCATGAACGGGGGAGGGGCAGAGAGAGAGGGAGACACAGAATCGGAAACAGGCTCCAGGCTCCGAGCCATCAGCCCAGAGCCTGACGCGGGGCTCGAACTCACGGACCGCGAGATCGTGACCTGGCTGAAGTCGGACGCTTAACCGACTGCGCCACCCAGGCGCCCCGAAATTTCTACAACTCTTAAAAAAATGTACTTATTAGGGGCGCCTGGGTGGCGCAGTTGGTTGAGTTTTTGTCTTTGGCTCAGGTCACGATCTCATGGTTCAAGTTTCAGCCCTCCTCGCACCTGAACTCTCTCAAAAAAAAAAAGAAAAAAAAAAAGTTTAAGTAATCTCTACCACACATGGGGCTCGAATTTACAGCCCCGAGATCAAGAGTCGCATGCTCTACTGACTGAGCCAGCCAGGTGTCCCTGATTTTATAATTTTAATTAAGTTTTCCTATAACAACTTTCCATTTAAAAAAATTATATAGAATTTGGAGGAATGAGTTTAAGACTAGGTAATATTTCTTTTCTCTAAATACCTTTCTTTGATATAAATTCCTATTTTTCATAAATTTGTGTAATTTAGGACTCCTTTTTATGTATGTAGACTGGAGTAAAAATTTCTTTAAAAAAATTTTTTTTTTTTAACATATTTATTTTTTTTTAATTTTAATTTTTTTTTTTCAATGTTTTTTATTTATTTTTGGGACAGAGAGAGACAAAGCATGAACGGGGGAGGGGCAGAGAGAGAGGGAGACACAGAATCGGAAACAGGCTCCAGGCTCCGAGCCATCAGCCCAGAGCCTGACGCGGGGCTCGAACTCACGGACCGCGAGATCGTGACCTGGCTGAAGTCGGACGCTCAACCGACTGCGCCACCCAGGCGCCCCAACATATTTATTTTTGAGACAGAGAGAGACAGAGCATGAACGGGGGAGGGTCAGAGAGAGGGAGACACAGAATCTGAAACAGGCTCCAGGCTCTGAGCTGTCAGCACACAGCCGGATGCGGGGCTCGAACTCACGGACCGCAAGATCATGACCTGAGCCGAAGTCGGCCGCCCAACCGACTGAGCCACCCAGGCGCCCCTAAAGTAAAAATTTCTTTATGAATGTATGTGGTAAAGTGAAGGAAAACAATTCAGTTATCTAGAATCAGAGTTGACTTCTATGCTTAATTGCATTAATTCCATACTCTTGGATTAGGAATGGGTAAATAATAGTAGAAAAATGTGAAATGTATATTGTAATTCAGATCTATAGTTTGCTTATATTTTTTCCATGTCCTTCCCCTTTTCTGTAATTTTAAATAATAAAATATGATACTTAAAAATTTTCCAAGTAGCATGCAAAGTACAAATAAGAAAATTGAAAATTACCATATTCCCTACCACCCATGAGTGACATAAACAAACATAATGATGTTCACCAAGTGGCATTGATACAAGAAGGAAAGATGTCTAGGTTGTCTATATAACTTTTGTATCCTTCAGATATAAGCTGAATGTGAGTACACAGCATAAGATAGACATTGGAACAGTTTATGGTCTACTGATGATTATCTTGTAGTGTTTTGGTAATCACTGCTATTTACCATTTCTGCTTCTCAAGAGAGGGTGTTAACTATTTCTGATGGCAGTCTCAAAGCAGAACAATGTATTTTTACAACAGGCAAGTAATTTAAAGCAAGTAATCTATGGCTTGTGTGGTGGTGTTTGAATTTATGGTAATGACATATTTCAAGAGGTTCTTATAAATAGGAAGATTAATTGCAAGCCTTTTCCTCTGACGTCCCAGGCAAATATCTCAATCCTACTCCATATCCAGCTTTTAGAGGTCTGAGGATTCTAGTTCCCGAGTCTATTAGGGTGTTTACAGGTAGTCTCTTATTGGCGTCTCCTCTGCAGACAGCAGGTACAAGAAGGCAAAAACCTAAGCATTGTTTTATCTCCCCTCCATCTTCCAAAACCTTATTAATATCTCCTGTCTGATACTATCTTTCTCTATCTTGTGGATTTTGGTCTTTCTTTGCTGTTTTCAGTATTTTATAGAAAGCAAATAATATTTTACATTATAATGATTGGGCAACCTGATCTTGTTTTCTAGTCGTTCCCACTCAGTTTTCTCTGTTACAATACATATGAAAGAAACTACAATTGATGGAGAGGAGCTTGTTAAAATTGGAAAGTTGAACTTGGTAAGCATCTACCTTAATACCACTGCTGTTTCTTTCTTTTCTTTTTTTTTCTCCAGCTTTGTTGAGGAATAGTTGACAAATAAGATTATATATTTAAGTATACAATGTGATGATTTGATATATGTATGCTTTGTGAAATGATTACCATAATCAGGTTAATTATCATATCCTTCACCTCACATACTTTTTTTTTTTTGGTGGTGAGAATGCTTAGGTCTACTCTCTTAGTAAATTTCAATATAGTATTATTATATTTAAATTGTATTTTAATGTTTATTTATTTTTGAGAGAGAGGGAGTGCAAGTGGGGGAGGGCAGAGAGAGAGGGAGACACAGAATCCAAAGCAGGCTCCAGGCTCTGAGCTGTCTGCACAGAGCCTAATGTGGGGCTCGAACTCAAGAACTGGGAGATCATGACGTTAGCCAAAGTCGGATGCCTAATTGACTGAGCCACCCAGGTGCCCCAGTATAGTGTTATTAACTGTAGTGATCGTAGTGTACATCATATCCCCAGAACTTGAATTCATCTTATGACTTAAGGCTTGTACCCTTTGACCAGCATCTCCTTCTCCCCCACTTTCCTGCTCTGGTAACCATCATTCTACTCTCTGTTTCAGTGAACTTTCTTTTTTTTCTCCCGGATTCTACATATAAATACGATCATGCAGTCTTTGTCCTTCCCTGGCTTATTTCACTTTGTATTATGTTCTCTAGGTTAATCCATGTTGTTGCACATGTTGCACATGTTGCACAGTCTTTCTCATGACTGAATAATATATTCCATTGTGTGTGTGTATATATATATGTACACCATATCTTCTCCATTCATCAATGGACGCTGATTATTTTCCTATCTTGACTATTGTGAATAATGCATTGAACATGGGAGTGCAGATATCTCTTTGAGATACTGATTTCATTTCCTTTGGATAATATACATAGTAATGGCATTGCTGGATCATATGGTAGTTTTTTTCAACTGTTTCATTTTTGACTACCTCATAGAGCAGCTTGAAATTTTATATTTCTAGATAATATATTTGTAGTCACCAGGTTATTAGTTTTGTAGTGGGTTGTTAATTATAGAAAAATTATTTTGTTGGCTATTTAATATATATAAGAATGAAAGTCTTTGTGTCCAAATCCAGTGGAACTGACAACTTACTTTTATTTTTGAAATTCAAGGTTGATCTTGCGGGAAGTGAGAACATTGGCCGTTCTGGAGCAGTTGACAAGAGAGCTCGGGAAGCTGGAAATATCAATCAGTCCCTGTTGACTTTGGGAAGGGTTATTACTGCTCTTGTAGAAAGAACACCTCATGTTCCTTATCGAGAATCTAAATTAACTAGAATCCTCCAGGATTCCCTTGGGGGGCGTACAAGAACATCTATAATTGCAACGATTTCTCCTGCATCCCTCAATCTTGAGGTAAGCCCTTTGAAAGGTATCTGTAAGTGTAGTAAGTGTAATTCTTATTTAGCTATCACATAGTTTAAAAGTTCATTAATTGGCTTCATTCATTCTATGCGAGAGTAAAAAGAATCTGGGTATCACACACGTGCACATAGAGGAGGATGCCACTGAAAAAACTGTCTTCCTCTTTTCTGGCATAGTTTCTTTTCTTTTTAATTTTTTTTTTTTTATGTTTATTTATTTTTGAGAGATAGAGAGACAGATCACACGGAGGGGAGGGGCAGAGAGAAAGGGAGACACACAATCTGAAGCAGGCTCTAGGCTCTGAACTGTCAGCACAGAGCCCAATACAGGGCTCAAACTCACGAACTGCGAGATCATGACCTAAGCCAAAGTCAGACACTTAACTGACTGAGCCACCCAGGTGCCCCTCCTGGCAGAGTTTTTAATCTTAAAAAAGAAAACAATTACTTAATGGCTTTTCTCACACAGTCTTCAAAGAAATTGCTATGGTCATTAGCAGTAGATGGGTTATATGGGATATGGAGATTGAACTGAGGACTTAAAAGTGTGTTAAGTGAATGCTAGTGTTGTAGAAGCTACTTAAGAGGGCAGCAAAGATGGGGTTGGATGTGTGGGAATAGGTGGTAAAACCAAGAGAAGCAACAAAGATGGTGAAATCTTTTATTTTATATTGTGGCCACTTCCTTTGAATGGAGTTAGAAAAGCTTTTAGAGGTCTCTAACTCCCCTTTCATTTTATTTATTTTTTATTTATTTATCTTAATATTGATTTACTTTTGAGAAAGAGGGCACAGAGAGAGGAGACAGAGGATCTGAAGCAGGCTCTGCGATGATGGCAGAGAGCCCGATGCAGTGCTTGAACCCACAAACTGTGAGATCATGACCTGAGCGGAAGTCAGACACTCAACTGACTGAGCCACCCAGGTGCCCCTCCCTTTTCATTTAAAAATAAACCTCTTTACTGAGATAAAATTCACATACCATACAATTCACTCATTAAAAGTATATAGTTCAGTGACTTTAATATGTTTGCGGAACCCTGCAGTCATCACCACATTCCAATTTTAGAACATTTTTATTACCCCAGAAAGAAATCCATTTGTAATCCATTAGTAATCACTTCCCATTTGCTCTCACTCCCAGCCCTACCTCAGTACTAACCTACTTTTTTAATCTATAGATTTGCCTAGTCTGGACATTTCATTCCATTTAGGAATCCTGCAATAAGTTTTCTTTTGTGACTGGCTTCTTATACTTAGCATAATGTTTTCAGTGTTCATCCATGTTGGTAGCATGTATCAATGCTTCATTCCTTTTTGTAGATGAGTAATATTCCATTGTATGGATATAGGACATTTTGTTTATTCATCAGATGATGGAATTCATTGAGTGTGAAAACTAACATAAAAAATGAATAGGTCAGGGGTGCCTGGGTGGCTCTGTCAGTTAAGCATCCAACTTCAGCTCAGGTCATGATCTCACAGTTTGTGAGTTCAAGCCCCGCATTGGGTTCTGTGCTGACAGCTCAAAGCCTGGAACCTGCTTCAGATTTTGTGTCTCCCTCTCTCTCTGTCCCTCTCCTGCTTACACTCTGTCTCTCTCAAAAATAAATAAACATTAAAAAAAAATTAAAAAAAATTATTAGGTCAAATTATTTTAAAGTTGAAGACCCTGAAAATTGGAAAAAAGGGGAAAAAGGGTGTTTTGAACAACTTCTTTGTAAAGATTGGGTATAGTGGTTCTAGTGTATAGATGTTTAGATTAGATATACCCATAAATTATTTCTTGTAAGTTATTTTATAGTACATTTTAGATAACAGAACTACATTATTCTCATAATATCTTTAGTAGTTGGTACTTTCTTTTCTTCACAGGAAACTCTGAGTACATTGGAATATGCTCATAGAGCAAAGAACATACTAAATAAGCCTGAAGTTAACCAGAAACTCACCAAAAGAGCTCTTATTAAGGTAATTGTGATTTTTGTGGAGTAAGTAATCTTATTTGGCAAATGTGAAAATAAGGACTTGAAATAGATGATTGTTAAAAGATTTGTTAAATTGCCTATGGTAAGGCTTTTCATCTAATGATTTTAATGAACTACCTAATATGTTTTTTCTAACGCTAATATACTGACTTTTCCACCTCTATCAAGTCAGCAAAATTTGCAATTATGTACATTTATGAAATTTATTTATTTATAGCTTTAGGGTATAATCACCATACATTAATGTGATATAATTACCAGATATTAGGGTGTAATTTCCATAGTACTCCTCCATTGTAAGCCTACAATTCAGTGATTTTTAGTACATTTATAGAGTTGTGCAACATCACTACAATCTAGTTTTAGGAAATTTCTATCACTATAAAGTTCCCCTTTGCCCCTTTGCAAACAGTCAACCACTGATCTACTTTTTGTCTATAGATTTGCTCTTTCCGGACATTTTTCTAAACGGAATCATACAATATTTGGTCTTTTGTATCTGGCTTCTTTCACTTGCCATAACATTTGGGCTTTATCTGTGTTGTAGCGTGTGTCAGTAGAGTCTTTCTACTGCTGAATAGTATTCCATTAAGTGGATAACAACACATTTTGTTTATCCATTCACCAGCCAGTGGACATTTGGATTATTTCCAGTGATGCTGCTCTGAACGTTAGTGTACAAGTCTTTGTGTTGATGTGTTTTCAGTCCTCTTAGGTAGATACCTAGCAGTTTAATTTCTGTGTTGCACAGTAAATTTATTTTTAACTCTTCAAGAAACTGTTTTCCAAAGTGGCTGTTCCACTTTCAATTTCCCCAGCAGCCAATCTATGAGGGTTGCAGTTTCTCCACATCCTCTCCGACACTTTGTTATAGTCCATCTTCCTAATGTTAGCCATTCTAATAACTGTATAATTGTACCTCAGTGTGGTTTTGATTAGCATTTCCCTAATGAATAATGATAATGAGTATCTTCTCACAACTTTATTATCCATTTGTATATCTTTTTTCATGAAAAGTCTATCCATATTCTTTGCCCAATTTTTAGTTGGTGTTCTTCTCATTAAGTGGTAAAGAGTAGTTCATACCTTTTAGATACAAGCCCTTTTTGAGATGATTTTTAAATATTTCCTCCCACTTTGGCTGGTGTTCCTTTTCCTGGTAGTATGTACATATGTATTTGTTTATTATTTTTAAGTTTACTTCTTTATTTTTGAGGGGGAAAGGGGCGGAGAAAGAGAATCCCAAGCAGGCTCTGTGCTGTCACTGCAGAGCCCCACCTAGGGGCTCGAATTCCCAAATGGTGAGATCATGACCAAAATCAAGAGCTGGACACTTAATTGAGCCACCCAAGCGATCCAGTAGTGGTTTTTTTTTTTTTTTATTGAAGTTTTTATTGAGATAATTGAGAGAAATAATACAGAAAGAATAAATAATAAATAAACATTTAAAAAGGAACATAAAAGGGCTAATTTCATGTTTTATTTGTATATATATAAATAAAACATGAAATACACATATATATATCCTCCCCAAACTGAATGAGAAAAGAGTTATATGCTAAATTGACACCTACAACATTCTTCTTGTGTAGGAATATACGGAAGAGATAGAGCGTCTGAAACGAGATCTTGCTGCAGCCCGTGAGAAAAATGGGGTATACATTTCTGAAGAAAATTTTAGGTAAGGCCTTGGCTATAGAAATTAATTTCCAAGAGTAATAATTTTCTGGTAACAATGTGTTTGAAGTAAAATTCACTTATGGGACGTTAACTAAAATCTTTAAATCTAGTGCCTCCTGTAAATGCTTCTTTTTCTATTGACATTAACAAGTAGTTATCAGATAAGTTTAAACATTTTTTATGTAACTTTAATTTTTAAAGAATTATAGATTCACATGAAGTGGTAAGAAAAATACAGAGAGGTCCCATATATTTTTCACTGTGTTTCCCCCATTCAGTACCTCTTGCTTAACTTTAGTAAAATGTCAAAACTGGGAAATTGACATTGGTGCAAAGTACGTGTTTAATTCAATGCCATCTTGTCTCATTTGTGGATTCATGTAGTTCTACAATTAAGATACGGCGTATCCCACCATTATAAAGATCTCCCTCTTGCTGCCTCTTTGTAGTCGTACCCATCTTTTTTCCCCAGTAGTCCCTAACCTCTGGCAACCACTAATCTGTTCAGTTTTTAAAGCCCTGGAATAGTTCAAAGGAAATCTACTGAAACTTTATTTAGAAACAATAACAACAACAGGTTAAACAAGGAGCAGAAGGCAAGTGGGATGCTAAGAATTTTAAGTTGAAAATTCCTGATAGCTTATATCCTTGAAGGTGTTAAGGAGGGTGATTTTCACAGGGCATTGTTTTTTTTAAAGCTTTTTTTAATGTTTATTTATTTGAGAGAGAGAGAGAGAGAGAGAGAGAGAGAGAGAGAAACAAGCAGGGGAGGGGATAGAGAGAGGGAGACACAGAATCTGAAGCAGGCTCCAGGCTGTGAGCTGTCAGCTCAGAGCCTGATGTGGGGCTCGAGTTTGTGAACCACAAGATCATGACTTGAGCAGAAGTTGGACGATTAACCAACTGAGCCACCCAGGTGCCTCTCACAGGGCATTTTTCAAAAATTAATGATAAAAGGTATTTAGGGCTAATTGATAATGCAAAGCATCTTGGTATAATCTTTTACACAACTTTTTTTTTCACGTAATACATGTATGGTTACATTATGTGATCATTGTGATAGCATATAAATCATTTAATTAAACTCATTTTCTTCCATAGTATTCTTAGTTGTCATAATGCACTATGTCTTCTTGATTGGCTCATACATTACGAATACTCAAATTTGCATTGTATGGATATCACAGGCTATTAAACGGTATTCTTTTATTCTTTCTATGTTACCTTAGTTTTGTGTAGTTCTTTTTTTATTTTTAATTTTTAATTAAAAAACATTTTTTTAATGTTTATTTGTTGAGAGAGAGCGTACGTGCATGAGCCATGGAGGAGCAAAGAGAGAGGGAGACACAGAATCCAAAGCAGGCTCTATGCTTTGAGCTGTCAGCACAGACCCTGATGCAGAGCTTGTATTCATGAGCCATGAGATCATGACCTGAGCCGAAGTCGGATGCTTAACTGACTGAGCCACCCAGATGCCCCATATTTGGTTCTTTCATATCCTATACCTACTTGGCAAAACATTTTTCCAAAAATCTTTTCCAAATTTACACTTAGTTCTTAAACTTGTTATTTTTTATTCTTTTTTTTCCTGTTTATCTGGTTTTCAGGTATACTTCTCTATTGTACATACTATAGTATTTTATTTTTCAATTGTTTACTTTATGGGTGTCTCTATTTCTACCACTTTATATTTTTTACATATTAGTTCTTATTCAGTAACCACTTTTTATATTTTAAAGTTGGCATCACAGTGCTTTTGGTTAGAAAGCCCAGCTTAAACTGTCTTAAAACAGCAAGGGGTAGAATGAGCTTCAAGGTTATTTAATCCAGTAGCTCAAGGATCCTTTCTGTCTGTCCTCACTCCTGTCCTAAGTGGTGGCTTTCTCCTAAGCCTGGCTCTTCATCAAGGATGATGGTCAGCAGAGCGGCTGCTGCTCTCATTCAGGTCTTGTGTGGGTGACAGGCTACCTGGCCTATAACCATCAAAACTGGAGGAACATCACTTATTGGTTAGATTAGTTCTGAGTTGTATCCATATCTGAACCAACAGCTGTCAAAGGAGTTGAATTTCCCCGATTGTCTTGAGCCAGTCACGCTTAGTCCTTGGATCTGGGAATGGAGTCACATTCCCTCCACACAGCTTGGGTGCTGCACAGTCAAGAGAGGGTCCTTTCCCAAAGGAAACGTGGATGCTAGAGATGGGTGCTTAGTAGGCAACCAGTGAATAAGTGGTTTTGTCATGATTTGCTCATGTAGGATCTTCTGCTGTTAGTGGTCAAACACTGGACATTATAGACTGTCTAATTTGCTTACCTTCTGTTGACCATCACTTTGATGTATTTTAGATTAAGAAATAACTTTAGTTATAAAATTATAAATAATAAATAAACTTTTAGTTTGTCAGTCCCATGATTAAAAAGATAGTATTTGCTCTCAATAAACATGAGGCATAATCTGAAACAATATTCCTTCTGAAAATGCTTTTGGAATTACTACACTGTAAGTCAGAGGAGGATTACGAAAGCTGAAGCCAACATTTAAAATAGGATAATGCTGGGGCGCCTGGGTGGCGCAGTCGGTTAAGCGTCTGACTTCAGCCAGGTCACGATCTCGCGGTCCGTGAGTTCGAGCCCCGCGTCGGGCTCTGGGCTGATGGCTCGGAGCCTGGAGCCTGTTTCCGATTCTGTGTCTCCCTCTCTCTCTGCCCCTCCCCCGTTCATGCTGTGTCTCTCTCTGTCCCAAAAAAATAAATAAAAAACGTTGAAAAAAAAAATTAAAAAAAAAAAAATAAAATAAAATAGGATAATGCTTTATTTAATGGATCTTTTAACACTATGTCAAAACTATATCATCCATGAAATAATGTTGCATTACCTCATGTACATTCAGTATAAGGAAAGCATTTCAAATATCTCATTCACATTAAAGAGCTATTTCCAATAAAGAACTAACATAGTTAATGGAAAGACTGTCAGAATTAACTCTCCTCTTATATATCAGTTCTAGCCTTTTCTTTAATCACCAATATCGTTAGCTAATAATGTGAGGAAATTCACATTCACAAAAGTATCTTTGTCACTTAAGCACAGTGTGGAATAGAAAATTGTTGGTAGTTATGAAGGAACGAGGCTACAAAGATAGCATTCACTTCTGAAACTTGCTAATGCTGAAGAAATCAGAGACCCATTAAAGTGAACCAGAATCATCTGATTCAAAATGTCAATAGTGCTGAGGCGGGGGAACTGTGTTCTAGAGGATAACCCTTCCATCTCATGAAGATTTATGTGGTGGTGTGATGGTGGTGGGTGTTGGGGTGTATACTGGGGTTTGTGTGCAAGAGGCAAAAGGTATAATTGTTCTGTACATATACTTTAATTCACTTCTCCAGTTTTTGCCCCTTATCTCATCCCTTCCTCCGGTGACACCTGATGCCTTCAAGCCCCAAGCCTTTCTTGGATTCTGTGGGTCCTATTTATACGCCATATTCCTGATAGCAGCCACTTATGTTGTATCCCCCTGCCCCCACCTGTACTTTATGTGAGTTATAGTCCTTTGTCAGCTTTGTAGCATCTCAAATTTTATATACACACATGCTTTTTTCCCTCATAGGTAGGGATTCTCATTTTCAAAATGGAGATCACAAGAAGAACAGCCCTTTTATGAAACAAGGACAAGGAATCCATTTGTGTTTTGTAATTCATATTTATTGCTTATTGACACTTAGGCATCGTTATCATAATGATAAATGGTAGAGATGATGTAGAACTGCCACAATTGTGTTAAAATACATTTTAGAGGGATTAAGAAAAAATATTATTTGCTAAACTTATATTAAACTTTATTTTAGAGCCATGAGTGGAAAACTAACTGTTCAAGAAGAACAGATTGTAGAATTGATTGAAAAAATTGGTGCCGTTGAGGAGGAGCTAAGTAGGGTAAGCATTTAAAACGGTATTGAATGTTACATGGGAAGCACATATTAAAATTTCAGAATGTGAAGGACCTGATATTTTTACTTTTTTCTTTCTTTTTTTAAGATTTTTTTTTGAAAGAGTACATGTGTGCACAAGTAGGGGAGGGACAGAGGGAGAGGGAGAAAGAGAGGATCTCAAGCAGGCTCCATGCCCAGCGCAGAGCCCAATGGGGGCTCAATCCCATGACCCTGGGATCGTGACCTGAGCCAAGATCAAGAGTCAGGAAAGAGTCAGATGTTCACCTGACTGAGCTATCCAGGTGCCCCAAGATTTTTTATTTTTACTTTTTTAGTGTTCATTTATTTTTGAGTGAGAGAGTGCACGTGAGCGGAGGAGGGGCAGAGAGAGGGAGACAAAGAATCCCAAGTGGACTTCGTCCTGCTGAGGGGCT
Source organism: Panthera uncia (assembly GCF_023721935.1). Classification (NCBI taxonomy): domain Eukaryota; kingdom Metazoa; phylum Chordata; class Mammalia; order Carnivora; family Felidae; genus Panthera; species Panthera uncia. The sequence continues at coordinate 50,994,713 of NC_064818.1, forward strand.
CAAACCCATGAACCATGAGACCATGACCTGAGCCAAAATCAAGAGGCAGATGCTTAACTGACTGAGACCACCCCCCCCCCCCCCGCCAAGGTTTTTTGTCTTTAAGTAATCTCTTCACCCAATGTGGGGCTTGAACTTAACAACCCTGAAACCCCAAGATCAAGAGTCACATGCTTTACTGACAGAGCCAGCCAGATGCCCACTCCCCTTTTTTCCTTTACATTCTTTTAATTTGTACTGTCTTTGAAATCCTTTGTGTGCTTCATCTGTATATCTCAGTTGAGACAAGCCACATTTTTTCTTTCTTTTTTTTCTTTAACTAGTTAATTAATTATTTTGAGAGAGAGAGAAAGAGAGAGAGAGAGAGAGAGAGAGAGAGAGAGAGAGAGAGGAGATGTGTGCGCAGTGGAGGGGCAGAGAGAAGGAGAGAGAGAATCCCAAACAGGCTCCACACTAAGTGATGTGGGCTCGATCCCATGACTGTGAGATTCATGACCTGAGCCAAAAGCAGGAGTTGGATGCCCAACCAACAGCTACCCAGGTGCCCTCTTTCTTTTTTTTTAAAGTAGGCTACATGCCCAATGTTGGGCTTGACCTCATGACCCTGAGATCAAGAGTCACATACCCTACCTGCTGAGCCAGCCAGGTACCCCCTTGTCTTTATTCTTTAAGATATTTTTTTTTCTTGCTGACTCTTTGTCAGTTGTATCATCATTTTACTGTCATCAATGATGAAGAAGCTGTTTGCCACTTATGTTAATGCAGCATTATAAGAAATTAACTGAATTGTGAGGTTTTATTATAAGAGGTAAATAGTGAAGACGGAGACATTTTCATTACTGTGTTTATCAGATGAGGGATGCAGATACTAGAAGAAACTAGATGTTGAATAACTAAGGTGGACAGACCTGACCATTCTGTGCCACCCCTCACACTGTCAGTGCTGGAAGGAACCTGAAGAACTAACACCACTACTCTAGACCTATTATTTCATCTCATGGTTTTTAATGAATTTACAGGCAGAAACAAGATATCTTATAAAATGTGTTAACCTACCTGTTAGCTTGTTACAACTTGTCACAACTTTGCATGGAAATAATTTGTTTAGTTCTTCTTACATTATATTATGAACTAGCCAGGTATCTCACCAACCAGTTAAGCATTGTGTAATTCTTAAAAAAATGTTTAATATGTTCTATTTAGGTTACAGAGTTGTTTATGGATAATAAAAATGAACTTGACCAGTGTAAATCTGACCTGCAAAATAAGACACAGGAACTTGAAACCACTCAAAAACATTTACAAGAAACGAAATTACAACTTGTTGAAGAAGAGTATATTACATCAGCTTTGGAAAGTACTGAGGAGAAACTTCATGATGCTGCCAGCAGGGTTTGTCCTTTGTTTTGATTTATACTTGTGTTCAAGAAATTAGAGAATGGGTAGAAGTGACTTTGTTTGCTTAAGCATTAATTATGCTATTTATTCACTATTTATTCACTCCAAGTGACATTTCTGTCAATTTAAAGAACACTGTTTTATTATTTCATCTGAATTTTCCTCACTAGAGTTGCTGACTTAACAAAAAAACATTCCTGAAGTTTTGCAAATAGAGAATGATTTTAATATACTTTGAAGACATTTAGAATAATGAGGTGATACTTTTCCCTTTGGTCATGATTGAAACTAATCAGTCATAAAGAATTTGGCACCTTCTAATGATGGGAGATGTTGAAAGTATTTAATTTTTTATTAGGTGCACGTTAGAGGAAATAGTAACACATAATAGAAAAAAAATTGTGAGGGAGCATAATTACTGTATTAGGTTGGCAAAATCCCTTTTCCTTGCCTAGGTTGCTAGGTGAGGGGAAATTCTTGGGCAACTGGATAAATTAGTGTGAATTGAAAATGTATTCTGATACAAATGTCTAAAACTTACTGAGTTCTTTTTTTTTTTTTAAGTTTATTTATTTTGAGAGAGAGAGAGTACCAGCTGGGGAAGGGCAGAGAGAAAGAGAGAGAGAGAGAAAGAGAGAATCCCAAGCAGGCTCTTTGCTGTCAGTGTGGAGCCCGACACAGGTCTCGTTCCCACTAACCATGGGATCATGACCTGAGCTGAAATCAAGAGTTGGATGCTTAACTGACTGAGCCACCCATACGCCTCAAAATTTACTAATTCTTGTCAGGAGAAATCTGTATGTAGCACAGATATTTTCAGTAGTCTGCTTTTGTGATACCCATCTTAATCAACATTTATTTTTAAAAATCGTATGTAGTTGCTTACCACAGTTGAAGAAACTACAAAAGATGTATCTGGTCTCCATTCAAAACTGGATCGTAAGAAGGCAATTGATCAGCACAATGCAGAAGCTCAGGATGTTTTTGGCAAAAACCTGAATGGTCTGTTTAACAGAATGGAAGAATTAATTAAGGATAGCAGCTCAAAACAAAAGGTCATGCTAGAAGTTCACAAGACTTTGTTTGGTAAGTTTAAGCATTTTTTTTTAAATGTTTTAAAAAAATGTTTATTTACTTTTGAGAGAGGGAGAGAGAGAGAGAGAGACAGAGTGTGAGCAGGGGGCGGGACAGAGAGAGAGGGAGACACAGAATTAGAAGCAGGCTCCAGGCTTCGTGCTGTCAGCACAGAGCCCGATGCGGGGCTCAAACTCAGAAACTGCAAGATCATGTCCTGAGCTGAAGTAGGACGCTTAACTGACAGAGCCACCCAGGCACCCCAAGTTCAAGCATTTCTGATTATTCTAGTCTTTGTGTGATTAGCGTGAAACTAGTTTCAAAACTGATCATTTACTATCATAAGAAACTGGGGTGACCATGTCAGTAGTCCCTCCAGTGCACACACTGGCTGCTCAAACTAGGGAACAGTGCTTTTCCCGCCTTGGAATTAAAACAAGTCTTAGTTGTTGTTTTTGTCTGCTTTTTATAAAGTAAGTTTTAACCATACCCATTGTTGCTATCTTCATTTAGGAAAAAACTCCTAAGTATTAGTTTATTTTATATGAAAATATTATCTTCACTATAGAAAATTCATGAGATACAGAAATGTAAAAATTTGTAAAAGTCACTTAGAGTCTAGTCACTCTAAGCCAACCACTCTAAGTTTGGCTTACCGATTTGTAGTTTCTCTTTTATAACCTCTTCCACTTACTGTAGTACTATGATTACCTATAGCTAGAGATCAGAATAATTCTTGGCTTACTGTGAACTATAGTGATGGCTCTGCTACACTGACAAGCATATCGAGTGCTTGCAGAGTACTGTAGAACATATATAATTTCTATTTGATTAGATTTCCTAGCTTAGGTAGTGAACCATTTATTTTAAGCTTATTTGTTACTACAAATTTCCACAGCAAGTATGTAAGTTTAGAAACCTCTTTGAAGTGGTTCTAACTGTATCAATATATTTATGTCAAAGTTTGTATCTTTTTTCTTTTTGGTGTAGGTAACCTGCTGTCTTCCAGTGTCTCTGCATTAGACACAATTACTACAACAGCACTGGGATCGCTCACATCTGTTCCAGAAAATGTGTCTACACATGTTTCTCAGATTTCTAATATGATATTAAAAGAACAATCATTAGCAGCAGAAAGTAAAACTGTACTTCAAACATTGATTGTTAGTAAATCTCTTAAATTATTTTTGAAGGGTTACTTCGCAAAGTCTTCAAAAACAATGCTAACTGCTCTTTCATTTTAAGCTTTATCAGAAATGGTGATAAACATAGCACTTTAAGAGTAGGTTTATATTTTTAAAGACAATATAAAGACCGTTTTTTTTTTTTTTTCTCCCAGAAAGATTAATTTCCAAATGCATATAACCAACCTTTAAGACTTTTTTCACTTATATCTTGTAACATTAAGAGCGGGAGTTAATATGCCCAGTAACTAGAGAGGGCAGGTTTAGCACCAGATGAATTCAAGGGACCCATGGGTTGTTAGTTGGCTCAGAAATTGGTAAGTCATCCTTTCCTCAAGGGTTCTGCAGTGGTCGTGCTGATGTTACAACTGACCCAACCAGAGGGGATAGAAGATGGTTAATTTAAAACTACACTAATACAGAAAAGTGCAAGAAAAACAGCCCCTAGAATTCTAGGAACATATATGACAACTTATGGGATCAGATCTGTGTGATCAAGCCTTTCTGGGCCTTAACTGTAAGATTCTTTTTTGTAGTTCTATAGAAGCCACTCATCTAATTACACTTAGTATTACCTCTTTCATAGCTGATTTGAATAATACTCTTTATTTTGTAATTGTATGATTTACGTATGAAGTTCTTGGCCATATCACTTACTTGGTTTTCTTCTTGGTGCAGGCTCTCTGCCTCCCTTTTAGAGTCTAACCTTATTATTATTATTTTAAATCAGAGGAAATGCTTTAATCAACATCTTCCAAATTTAACCAGTACTAAAAAGATTAAAGAAACATAAACGAAATTAAAATATGATATTCAAAAGGAAACCAGAATTAATCTACTCTTGACATTCTCCTTTTATTTCAGATGTGGGATGGAGAATGCAATTAATCTGCATTTCCAATTGCTGCCAATTAGTGAATTTCCTAGGTGTTTAAGCTACTAAATAAATCACCTAAGACTTATTATATAATTTACAGTGTAGTGATAATAGCTTTCTCTTCATTATTAATTTATTAAATGGAGTCTAACCATATTTGTTGAACATTTTCCAAGTAAATAATTACAAATGTTAGCTGACACTCTGCCTAGATTCAGTGCTTATATGACACTATTTGATATATTTCTTCATTCACCCAATTTGACAAAGTTAATAGATGCTCAGTTGGTACTAACTTTTGGGAAATTGATTCATGAACTAAATGCTAAGACTGTGTATTGATGTCTTCCTACCACGTTATATATGACTTTGTAAGCATTGCTTGAGTCAACAGAGATGACGGCTGCTCCTGCAGAATGAGTTGGAATGAGTGTGATAGCTTTTCTTTCCAAAAAAATACCAGTAGCCTTTTTTTTTTTTTTTTAAGTATTCACTAATTATTTCTATTATAGCTCCTCACCCTGCCCAAGTGAAGGGAACTTAGGTTCCTTTTTGTAAAAGGGGATTTTTTTTCCTTTTTGTAAAAATCCTCAGTCTATGGTATATTCTCAACTTTCCATATACCTTGACAAGAACAAGAACTTTAATGAGTTCTTCAGATATGATAGCATGTAAGTCACCAAGTCTTCAAAGTTAATTAAATACCTCCAGCTGAAAGCCTGCCTTTGAAGGCTATTTGGTCTCTGCTTTTTTGACTAGTAACCTAAGCTTATTTGAAATTTATTTTGTTAAAATGTATTTGCTTTTTTTAATTTTTTTTTATTTAAAAAAAAAATTTTTTTTTAACGTTTATTTATTTTTGAGACAGAGAGAGACAGAGCATGAACGGGGGAGGGTCAGAGAGAGGGAGACACAGAATCTGAAACAGGCTCCAGGCTCTGAGCTGTCAGCACTGAGCCCGACGCGGGGCTCGAACTCACGGACTGCAAGATCATGACCTGAGCCGAAGTCGGCCGCTTAACCGACTGAGCCACCCAGGCGCCCTGTATTTGCTTTTTTTAAAAAAAAAAAATTCTTTATTTGCAATGCTGAAATCCTTAGAAAAGGATGGTCATTTTCCCCTCTTTTGAATTCTTTGGACCTCTATTGCGTTAGACTGTTAAGAATCTATTGTATGCTACATGACTATTTTCTTAATTACTATAGGTAGGAATAAGTAACTTACGGTGAATATAAACTCTAGAAACAAATAGGCTCTGTAGGCTATAAAGATTAGACAATGGAAAGTTAGAATTTTATTCTGCATGTGTTAACAAAGTATTTAAGATACTATCATTAACCACTCAGGTTTATGAAAGTGAAAATATTTTTTTAAAAGACTTGTTTATTTTTAAAACCAGGATGTACTTAAGACTGACCTTCTAAGTTCACTGGAAACAACTTTATCCCCCACTGTGGTGTCTATACTGAAAATCAACAGTCAACTGAAGCATATTTTCAAGACTTCATTGACAGTGGCTAGTAAGGTAGCAAATGTTATGTTCTTAATTTCTCAAAATCAAATTGTTGTTTAAGAAAGAAATTCCATGTGTCTGTGGCCACACTTGTCTACAATGCAAAAGCCATGGGTTGTGAGTTGGAATCTGGAGGAGAGAAGAGATAGGATGCTCGCTGCCATTGATATGATCACATCACATGGCTAAAAAAAAAGAGAGAATGATCTTCAGGATAAATATTTGTTTACATAGTAGCATGTATAGCATGCTATCATGGGTGGGTAAAGAAGACATGCATATTCATGTATACATGCCTATGTATACACATCTGCCTAAATACGGATAAAATATCGCTGAAAGTGTTTAGCAGTCATCTCTTGGAGGTAAGAGTGGCATTGAGGTTCCAGGGGCTAGAGAGGAAAGACTTCTCTCTGCATACTGTTTTCTACCTTTTCTATTTCGTATGTGTTCCAAAAAAGACAAACTAAAACAAAAAAAATTTTAACTAAAAGAAACTAACTTTTTCCTTCAAAGATAGAAGATCAGAAAAAGGAAATGGATGGCTTTCTCAGTATGCTGTGTAACAGTCTACATGAACTACAAGAAAATACGATTTCATCCTTGGCTGAATCACAGAAGCTATGTGAAAACTTAACTGAAGACCTGAAGACAATAAAAAAAATCCATTCACAGGTATCTCATTTAGGTGATTTGGGGAGCATAAAAAGGAAGTTTTATAATCTTTAACTTGATAATCCTTGTTATGTAATCTGAATGCTGTAGAACTAATTTAAGAAATCTGAAAATACCATAGCCGCTCTTGCTTATAACAATAGTTAATACAAAATAATTAAGAATACTTTTCTTGATCAGTTAGTATTTCAGGATTTGCTACATTTAGAACCCTATACGAAAGCACAGTAGAACAAATAAGACAATCCCTTTATCACACCAAGATGAAAGATGAAACTATAGAAACATACATTTGGGGGTACAATTAGAAGGAAATGGTTATAATATTTGCAGTGAACATGTGTCTGTAGCAAACCCGATAAATTGTTTTTTTCTATGGTAACATGGATGGTTATTCTTTTTCATAAGTTATGCTGTGCTGTATCTTGCTATTTCTGTCTCATTGATGTCAGACATTTGAATTGTAAATACAGTTCTTTTTATTGATTAATTATAAATATAATTCATGACTTAACCTTCTTCCATGTAAACTGTTCTTCAGTTCATGAGGTTTTAAACCAAAAGCAAACCTCCAAACCAAGGAAGTCATAATCTCTGAAGATGAGATACATGGAAAACAACTCCTGATATTCCTGAGGCCCGAGTAATGAGTGTGGAAAGTTTTATTAAATGAGGCCAGTTATTACAAGACAGAACTCTTTGGTCAATAAAACTATTGATATGACTTAGTGAGTAGTAATGGTTTCCTTTTCTTTGGAAAGTGAGGGAGAGGAAATTCATATCCATGTCATCCAAAAGGAGAAAAGAAACACATCCAAGATTTTTAGGCAAGAGTTAAAGCAACTTCAAAGTAAGATTATTCGTTTCCCTGATTGATAAACATGAAACTTTTTGGAGAAAGGATTAATGTCAGAAATTAGTGAAAGTAATAGTTAACATTTATTGAGCCACTCACTATGTGTTTATTCAGTACAGATACAGGTTCTGTTATTAGCCTAGTTTTCTAATGAGGAAACCGAGGGCTTGAAAGCATGTAAAGTATTTAGGTCCTCTGATAGTGGTAGTGGTGATTGTAGTACCTGAAAGGCATCTACCTTTTTTTTTTTCTTTTTTAAGTTTATTTATTTTGACAGAATGTGAGTGGGTAGGGACGGAGAGAGAGTGGGAGAGAGAATCCCAAGCAGGCTCCACGCTGTCAGAGCAGAACCCAACACCAGGCTCAAACCCATGAACCTGATCATGACCTGAGCCAAAATCAAGAGTCAGCTGCTTAACCAACTGAGCCACCCAGGTGCCCCTGAAAGGCATCCACTTTTGAGTGGCTCTTCTGTGTGTTTCTAGAACACAGTCTTGCAATTTGAAATTGCAGCAGTTTCTCATTATCTCTGCATCAACTTGTCTAACTTTTTAGGCTTATGTTCTAAGGTACATCAGCTTTTTATATATTAGCTGTTTTGAAATGTTTAAAATTAATATGCAATGGTTTAAACAGAAACAAAATACCTATGATCCGAAAAGTATTTTAGCATGAATGGTTTGACTTCTCTGGCTTTAAGGAAGTTAAGTTTACTAAGTGAGCTATTTCTCAGGTATTCTAGAACTTGAGGTTAGCACTAACAACAATTATGTAAAACTCTGAACACCTATTTACATGCAGATAATTCTGATATATTTGCATTTTCCTCTACTTTGAGACTAATACAAATACTGACAGACTTCATTCATAATCAGTATTGGGTATGTGCTGTCAGCTGATGTGTTATTTAGAGATGTTGGCCAACTAATGGACCGAACAGTGAATAAGATTGCTGGGCGCATGTTCAGCTCTTTCTGGGTCTTTAGTGTAGCTTCTTCATATTGTATATTTCAGTCCCTGTCATGTTGTGTGCCTTATAAGAGAGCTCGCTTTTAAAGATGCCAGGTATGAGAAAAGGTAAAATTACACTTTATGAATATGATCCGGCCAGATTCTGTAAAATATTTCAGCTTCAGTAATTAACACTATTTTTGGACTGCTTGACCCATTAGATGATCAGCATTACTTTTCCCTTCTAGTAGTGTTATCAGTTTAGAAGCAACTGGGTACTGTATATCTGTCAAAGTGCTTCTCATAACATAATGTGACATCTTGGTGTGTTTGCTTAGTTCTGAGGTACACTGAAGGTAACTTGCTACGAATTAATAGTTAAAATAGCAAAGTTTGCTGATTATTTACTTTTTGAAAAATCCCTTTAATAGTATCCTTTTAATATCACTTCTGCTGCTTTCCTCTATGGGTGAGAGATGGAATTAAAGATCTCTTGTCAGGAATTTGTATAATTCTCACCTATGGGAAAAATACTTCCATGTAGTATGGAAGAAAAGTTCAGGTGTCGTAACTTCAACCTCTTCCTCTCCCACACCTTTCTTACAGGAACTTGACAAGCTAATCAGTCTTTGGGCAGAGAGATTCTGTGCCTTGGAGGAAAAGTGTGAAAACATCCAGAAACCACTTAGTAGTGTCCAAGAAAATACAAAACAGTAAGCAGTTTTTAATTCTCTTTATCTCTTCTCTGCCTAAAATTATTTCAGAATAGAAGGCTTCAAACAGTACAGATCTTATCAACCCAGTTTCTCATTTCTAACATTTTATTGTTTGCTTTCTCATTCTCATTCCCTCTCTCTCTTCCCCACCTCCCTCTGATATTGTATATAGAGAGATCTTTTCTGAACTAGCTATGCATAGTTTGCAGCCATGATGCTCACTGTCCCCTAAATACTTCAGTCTGTATTCCTAAAAATAAGGACATTCTCTTATATAACCGTAACACAATTTTCTAAAGCAGAAAATTAGTATCAGTAATTCCTATTACCTAATATACAGACCTAATTCAAATTCTGCCAATTGTCTCACTGATGTTCTTTGTAGGAAAAGAAAAAGATTTTCCTTCTGCTCCAGGATTTAATCTAGGATCACACATTGCATTTGATTGTCATATTTCCTTTAGTCTGAGTAGTTCCTTAGTCTTTGTCTATAACCTTTTTTCAACAGGGTAGAATATTTGTTTAGTACGGTGTCCCTCAGTTGGGATTGGCCTTCAGGACTAGTTGTAGTTGTCAAGAACAACACAGTTGTGATTTCCTCGTAGCTGTTTTCAAGATAGTTTTCCTTATCTTTAGTCTTTGGAAGTTTGATTATATATTTCTTTGAGTTTATCCTGTCTGGATTTTCTCAGCTTCTTAAATCTGTATACCCTTATGTCTTTCACCAATTGTGGAAATTTGAACATTTTCAGCTCCATATTCTTTCTCCTCTGCTTCTAGGAGTTTGGTGACACACATGTTAGATCTTTTATTATGGTCTCATAGGTCTCTGAGGCTATAGATATTTTCTTTGTTGTTCAGATTGAGTAAATTTTATGAACTGTCTTCATGTTCCTCTGTCATCTTTTTTTTTTTTAATTTTTTTTTTTAACATTTATTTATTTTTGAGACAGAGAGACACAGAGCATGAACGGGGGAGGGGTTAGAGAGAGAGGGAGACACAGAATCGGAAGCAGGCCCCAGGCCCCGAGCCATCAGCCCAGAGCCCGACGCGGGGCTCGAACCCACGGACTGCGAGATCGTGACCTGAGCTGAAGTCGGAGGCCCAACCGACTGAGCCACCCAGGTGCCCCTCCTCTGTCATCTTTAACCTATTGTTGAACCCATTCAGTGAGGTGTTTCATTTCAGTTATTAGAGTTTTCAGTTTTAAAATTTTCATTTGCTTCTTTTTTAATCTCTTCTTTTCTTTGCCTAGATTTTAATTCTTTTTTTTTCTCCAAAAGAGTTTTAGTTGCTCATTGAAACATTTTTGTAAGGCTGCTGTAAAATCCTTAACAGATTATTCCAACATCTGAATTATCTCATATCTCAGTGTTGGCACCTGTTGTCTTTTCTCATTCAAGTTGTGATTTTCCAGAATGGTTTTGATTGTATCTTGAACATTTTTGGTTTATGTTAGGAGATTCAGAATCCTATTTAAGCCATCTTTTTTAGCAGGCATTTACTCTGTTTAGGTTTAGTGTGAAGGTCCTGGCCCATTTTTGTGAGCTCTGGTTCCAATGACAATTTTATTTTTGATGTTCTTGCAGTGTTACTCTGATATGCTTCATTTGGTGCTACCCATATGAGAAAAATTTGTTCTGCTTTTGATGGATGAAGTGTTCTATACAGGTCAGTTAGGTCAAGTTGATTGATAGTATTTTTTGAGTCATCCGTATCCTTACTGAGTTTCTGCCTATTCTATCAATTACTAAGAGAGGGTGTTGAAATCTCTGACTACAATTTTAGATTTGTTTATTTCTCATCAGTTTTATCAGTTTTTGCTGCACATATGTGATGTTCTGTTGTTAGTTGCATACACATTTAAGGTTGATATGTCTTGGAGAATTGACCACTTTATCATTATATAATATCCCCTTTTATCCCTGGTCATCTTCCTTGTTCTGAAGTCTACTTTGTCTGGAACATATTAGTACTTAGCTTTCCTTTTATTACTATTTGCATATAATGTATCTCTAATCCCTTTACTTTTGGGCTAAGTCTTTAGATTTAAAGTGGATTTCTTGGAGATAACGCATAATTGGGTATTGCTTTTTCATCACATTTAACAATGTATCACCTTTAACTGGTGTGTTTAGGCCATTCGCATTTGAAGTATTGATATAGTTGAATTAAAATCTACCATATTGCTGGTTTCTTTTTGTTGCGTCATTTGTGCTTTGTTTCCTTTTATTCCTTTCCAAATTTAAGTTGAGGATTTTTACATTTTCATTGTATCTCTTCCATTGACTTATCATTTACACTTTTAAAATTACCTTTTTAATTAGTTTTTCTAAGATTAATGATACACATTTTTAAGTAATGTTAATCCATCTTCATGTAATTTACTGTTTCAGGTGTAATCAAAGGACCTTATAGGATACATTCCCAATTTCTCCTCATCTCATATTCATTGTTTTCATATATTTTGCTTCTGTATATGCTATATACACCCAGTACACTGTTATGCTGATTGCTTTATCTTTTTTTTTTTTTTTTTAGTAGGCTATACACCCAGCATGGAGCCCAGTGCAGGGCTTGAACTCACCACCCTGAGATCAAGACCCCAGCTGAGATCAGGAGTTGGTGCTTAACCAACTGAGCCACCTAGGCGTTCCCCAGTTCCCTATTTTCTTTTTTAATGTGGCTACATTATGTTAACTTACGTGGCTCACATTATATTCTGTTGAACAGTGCTGCTCTAGAATTCTAGCTATCACCTGTTTTACTACCTAACTCCTGTCATGTGTCTTCCAGTTCTGTTGATGATCCTATTCCTTATATCATGTCCCATTCTGAATTCTTCTTTCTAGATTCTAGATCTAGAAAGTTTCCCTACTTTTAATTCCTAGTCTCTAAACTTCAGGACTTCTGGCTTCTTCCATAGCTCTGAAGGGAATACTAGAGTAGGATTGAAATGGGAAGGAAACTATGATATACTCTTTAAGGCCTATGCAAGCCATTTTTCCTGTCTTCCTGATATTTATTCAAAATGTTTTTTAAAGTGTGGTCCAGGAACCATGTAAAAGAATCAGCCAGGAGTAGGGCCCAGGAATCTAGGTGAGGTTTATGTATCCTGAAGTTTGAGACCCACTCAGTGCCTTTGGTATTTATCATGGATTATGGTCACTTATGAATAAATTTCATCTTCCTACCAGGTTGTGATTGCTTGAAGGACTAGATTTGTGTTGATGGTCTCCAGCCTCTTACTTGAATTTCGTTTCCTTTTTCAATCATTTCCATTTAACCTATAGTTGAACTTTGGTTTTCAAAATAGTTACTCCCTGAGAGCCAAAGCATAAGAGACTGTTAAAAACTGAGAACAAACTGAGGGTTGATGGGGGGTGGGAGGGAGGGCAGGGTGGGTGATGGGTATTGAGGAGGGCACCTTTTGGGATGAGCACTGGGTGTTGTATGGAAACCAATTTGACAGTAAATTTCATATATTAAAAAATAAAAAAATAAATAAAAATAAAAAAAAAAAACAAAATAGTTACTCCCTCATTTGGTTTCCTCACATGGTGTACCACCTAGTGGTAATAGAGGGTAACTTTCATTCACCAAAGTTTATCTCTGTAGTCCTGTAAGAGGACTTTAGTTTTACACCAAGGTTATATTGCAGTGTACTTGTGTGTGCCAGGTGTATAGTTTGTCACATCCCATATAATCTTCTTAATTATTAAAAGCCTTATCGTTGACTTTGTTTGGTAACATTTATAATTTTTATGATGTATTTAATGTCATAGGCAAGGCAAAACTGCTTAAGAACAGAGTGCTAGACTGATTGTGGACACTTTAGGGATTAGACTAGAGTCTGTAGGTGATGCCCTTAGATAACATAATCTATTAGGAGGAATGAAACACATAGATAGATTTTATTTTTAGTATAGTCATCACTCTAAGAGGTACAAAGTAAAGCATTATATCTGGAGGAGAGCTGGGAAGGGTTTTATGAGAAAAGAGACATTTCCAAAGGTCACTTAATGGCAGATACATCAATCTGCTATGAAAAGACACCACCTAAAGCATCCATTTTCAATATAGAAAATTAATTAAGAACATGGGCTCTGGAGCCAGACTGCCTGGGTTCAGATATGCCATTTTTGAACTGTGTGATCTTGGGTAAGTTATATATCTTTTGAGTCTTAATTTTCCATTTTTAACAATGTTATTCTCTTTTTCTATAGGAAATCTAAGGATATAATCAGCAAAACAACCTCATATAATACACAATTTTGTGCTGATTGTGATGGCTTATCACAGGAACTCAGACATTTTAACCAAGAAGGTACAAAACTGGTTGAAGAGTCTGTGAAACACTGTGATAAACTTAATAGCAGCCTGGAACTAGTATCTCAAGAGACTGAACAGAGATGTGAGGCTCTGAACAAAAGCACACTTTCTTTTTCTGAACAGTGGGTATCTTGCTTAAATATAAGGAAAGAAGAACTTCAGAACTTACTGGAGGTAATAACTTTGTAATTGGAACTTACTTTGGAGAGAATAGTGATAATCAGGAAATTAAATACTCTTGGATAAAATTGGATTGAAAACAGATATTTTATTTTTATTTTTTTAAGGTTTATTTTGATAGAGGGTGTGCACGGGGGAGGGACAGAGAGGGAGAGAGATAGAGAACCCCAAACAGTCCCTGCACCAGTAGTGCATAGCCCGATGTGGGGCTCAGACCCACAAACTGAGATAATGACCTGAGTTGAAACCAAGAGTTGGGTATTTAACCAACTGAGCCACCCAGACTCCCCCAGATGATATTTTAAAATAATGAATGGTTAGGGTGCCTGGGTGGCTCATAAGTTAAGAATCTGACTTCGGCTCAGGTCATGATCTCACGGTTTGTGAGTTCAAGCCCCACACTGGGCTCTCTGCTGTCAGCACAGAGCCGGCTTCGAATCTTCTCTCCCTGCCCCCTCTCTCTGCCCTTCCCCCCCCTCAAAAAATAAATAAAAACATTAAAAAAAATTAAAATAATGAATTAAAATTTTAAGCATAAATAGTTGGTATGCTTATACAAGATCTAGTATCATGTCCCCCAGAGCTTGAAATTATTTAACATGTATCTGATCTGTCTTGTATCTATCCTTGGTTTTTGACTTATTGGTTTCTTCAGTTAAGGGCACTCTATTTGGATATGCAATTCAAACCTGTTATTGCTTTAAGATACTGTTTTGATTGTTCAAAGGATACTTGATAGGTTTGTGTGTTTGCTTGATCCTAATACTTACATGAGCCCTTTGTGGCTTGGTTTTTCTTTCTGTGTCATAAAAGGATTTTACTAATATTCTCAGAAACTGGGTAAAAGGATGTAAGTATTTTAAGCTTTATAAGCTACTTTTACCAAGAGGAATCAGGGCTAATGGAGAAATAGGTGAGTTCAGATTTGAAACCAGAAATATACCAGATAAGCCTAGAAATCCTGTCATACTAGAAAGTAAGAGAGCTATTCAAGATTAGTGGGGTTGTATCAAAAAGAGATAGGAGTCTACCTGATGACACTTCTTTGTTTAAAGATGGTACAGTTTGTGTATCAAAAAGAATAATTGCTATAATAGATTAAAATACATTAAATATATTAAGGCTTGTGAATTCATACAAATTTCTTGGGTCTCCTTTGGATCATGCTAGGGAAGCAGTGCATTATTTTGAAAACTGGTAAATAAAGGGAAAGAGTTGAGCATCCATCTCTCTTTCCGAAAAGAATTCTATCTTGGTTTAGCAGGGTAGTGGATGAAGAAAAGGGTTTCATAGAAGAATCCCAGCTAATAAAATGCAGAAGAAATGACAGAATTGGAAAATCACCATTTTGTAATTCTAGTGAGATAACTCTTGTGGACATTAATGACTGCTTATACCTTTTGATGCAAACTGATGGAGAGGAGAACTTTATTTTTTTAATGTTTATTTTTGAGAGAGAGAGAGACAGAGCACGAGTCAGGAAGAGGCAGAGGGCGAGGGAGAGACAGAATCCAAAGCAGGCTCCAGGCTCTGAGCTGTCAGCATGGAGCCTGATGCAGAGCTTGAACCCACAAACTGCGAGATCATGACCTGAGCCGAAGTCAGACGCCTAACCGACTGAGCCACCCAGGAGCCCCAGGAGAACTTTATAATTAATAGGGTGACCACATTCAAACTCACGGATAAATCTTTTTTTTTAACCAATTAATCTTTCTTTTGATGTTTATTTATTTATTTTTGAGAGAGAGAGAGAGAGAGAGAGAGAGAACAAGTAGGGGAGGGGCAGAAAGAGAGGGAGACACAGAATCTGAAGCAGGCCCCAGACTCCAAGCTGTCAGCACATAGCCCAGTGCAGGACTCAAACCCACGAACCATGAGATCTTGACCTGAGCCAAAGTCGGATGCTTAGCCAGCTGAGCCATCAAGCCGCCCCTCGGTTAATCTTTTCTTAGAATTTATTTTTTTATTTTATTTTATTAAAAAAATTTTTTATTTTTATTTATTTATTTTTAATATTTTATTTATTTTTGAGACAGAGAGAGACAGAGCATGAGCAGGGGAGGGGCAGAGAGAGAGGGAGACACAGAATCTGAAGAGGCTCTAGGCTCTGAGCTGTCAGCACATAGTCCGACGCGGGGCTTGAACTCGCAAACCACGAGATCATGACCTGAGCCAAAGTCAGACGCTAACCGACTGAGCCACCCAGGCGCCCCCCCCCCCCAATATTTTTTTTTACATTTACTTATTTTTGATAGAGACAGAACACAAGTGGGGGAGGGGCAGAGAGAGAAGGAGACACAGAATCCGAAGCAGGCTCCAGGCTCCGAGCTGTCAGCACAGAGCTCGACACAGGGCTCGAACTCACAAACTGCGAGATCATGACCTGAGCCGAAGTCAGACACTTAACCGACTGAGCCACCCAGGTGCCCCTAGAATTTATTTTTTTTAAGTTAACTCTACTCCCACTGTGGGGCTTGAATTCATGACCTCGAGATCAAGAGCCACATGCTCTACTACCTAAGCCAGCCAGGTACCTCAACTGATTAATCTTCACATGAGAGACACAACTAGGCATTATGTGCTTTCAGCATCACCAACAAAATATTCTTGCCAAACAATTAAACCTGATTTACATCAAACCTTTGGATCTCACTACTTTGTAGAAAATACAGAGTATAGATAAACATATGAAAATACAGTGTAGAGATGGCAATTGACCAGATCCAGAATTTGAGATAGCAGAGCAAAGACCTAGTTTTTTGAAGAAGAAAAACTTTTCAAAGGGAAAAGTATGAAGAAAGATCTCCTATATCAAAAGAGAATTAAGACTAAAGGATCTTAAGTCCAATTTGCCTGGAATAGTCCTTGTTGACATCAGTTGTTTGGACGTAATTATAACTAAGAGTAGCCCTTTTCACTCTGAAGAGCATCTCAGTTTGGGTGATAAATTATATATCACCTACTTAAAGGCATATCAACCAAATCTAATGATAAATTCTGATTCAAACAAATGAATTGTGAAAATCGTTTCAGACAATTTGTGAAATTTGCACGCTGACTAGACATTTGATATAAAGAAATCAATGTTAAATTTTTTTAGATATGAGAGTGGTCTTAAAAAAACTCTGAACTCTTAGAGATGTATGCTGAAGTAAATGAATGAAATCATACAGGATTTGCTTTAGAATAATTCTATGGGAAGATGAAGAGGAAGTGGTTAATCTTGTTTGAGCTATACCCCATGTATGGATAAACACTGAGATTGGGTAGTCAATACAAGGGGGTTAATTATACTATTTTCTCTACTTTTTCATGTGTTTTTAAAACTTTACTGTGGAAAATTTCAAAGTAAGAGGAAATAATATATTGAATAAAATATTTGACTTCGATTTTAATAATGAAAGCTCATTTGCATCATTTACAGGTTGTAAACCAAGGTTGTGAGGCTTCAAGTTCAGAGATTACTGAAAAATTAAATGAACATAAAGCAGCTAATGAGAACCAGCGTAATATGTTTTTTGATCAGATAACTACTGATGAAGAAAAATTAATGGCACAAAGTCTAGAATTTAATGAAACCATAAAAATTGGTTTGACTAAGCTTAATTGCTTTCTACAACAGGATCTGAAATTGGATATCCCAACAGGTAATTTAAAGGGAAATAGAATGGTTCAAATTTTTAAAGTTGAAGTCAACCTTGTACTGTGCCAGATGTTCATAAGAAGCAGGTCCTGCTGTTGCCTGATAGGCAACTCAAATGGAAAAATTGGGACCCTAAAATAGCTTTAATCAAGATTAGGTGTCACGATACAAGTGACATGTACTTGTAGAAATTTGGGCATCCCAATTCAATAAAATTTTACAAACATTTAGGGAACTGGCTTTGTTAAGAGAAGACATTTTAAAAGCAAATGAAAACCAGCAACCATCTATCTAGCACTGTTTTGTATCAGGGCATTTTAATACCAAAAATTGAGGAATGTAATTAAATAAATTTAGTTTAGTGGAAAAACCATACCACATTGTGCATTTTCTTATGTGTACCTCTTATTTTGTCATGGACTTTTGGCATTTAGGAATCACCATTTTGAGAGGTCAGATGGCAAAGATCAGTGTAGGCTATCATGATTTAGGGAAGAAAGTATAACAGACTATTTAATAGTATGAGAATTGAGTCATTATTTGCATTGCATTGAGGGTTGTGGACCCTGTCAATTTATTAATCATTGAGTAGGTTTCATGGTATGAAATTATACTTCAAAGCTATATACATAACATAATTTGGAGTATTATATACATGTATACATACACATAAACACACACACCCACGCGGCCATCCCGTGTAGGGTAGTGGCTATATCTTTGGAAGATAAGACTCATTTGGAAGTATACATTTTAGCATTAAAAAAATCTTCTTCAAATCCCACACTTCAGTTCTTTTCCCGTTTATATAATCTGCTAAAGGTACGACACCACAGAGGAAAAATTACTTATACCCATCAACCCTGGTGAGAACTGAACCACGTGAACAGCTCCTTGATCAGTTGAAAAGGAAGCAACCTGAGCTGTTAATGATGCTAAACTGTTCAGAAAACAACAAGGAAGAGATCAGTCAGGTAAAATTTAAAGCATTCCTAATATTAGATCTCTCGCATAAACTCCTTTTGTTATCAACTTCATGTGAAGAATTTTATTCTTTGCCCTTAAATCCTACCCTGTCTCATTAATGGTAGTCATCTGACCCTTCAGTCTGTTTCTTTTAATCTGGGCATTTTAAAATTATTAAAGTCATAATAATAATAACAACCGATATTTGTGCTTATTATGTGACAGCCTGTTCTAAGCACTTTACCTAAATATATATACTCAGTTAATTCTCTAAGTAGTCCTTTGAAGTAGATGCTAGTACTATCCACATTTTATAGGTGAGGAAACTTAAGAAGTATCTTGTCCTACGTCAGTGTGGAGTTGGAATTAGAACCTACAAGAGCTCCACAATCTGTGCTCTTAACTCTAGTAATTATTGTTACTAATTTTTTTTAAGAGAGAGAGAGCATGCTCGTGAGTGAGCAGGGGAGGGGCAGAGGGAGAAGGAGAGAGAGAATCTTAAGCAGGCTCCGTGCTCAAGGGGTGCCTGGGTGGCTCAAGTTGGTTAAGCATCTGATTCTTGGTGTCAGCTGAGGTCATGATCTCAGGGCCCATGGGTTGGAGCCCTGCATCGGGCTCTGTGCTGAGGGTGCAGAGCCTGCTTGAGATTCTCTCTCTCTTTCCCCCGCCGTCTCTGCCTTCCCCTACTTGTACAGTCTCTCTCAAATAAATAAATAGCTTAAAAAAAAAAAAAGAGTTGGACGCTTAACCCACTGAGCCACCTAGGCACCCCTTAACTATAGTAATTATAGACAAGTTGGGAAGTCATAAAGTAACATATAAACTAAAAATTAAACTGTAATCCCATTATTCTGAGATTACTACTTTTTTTTTTTTTTTTTAATTTTTTTTTTTTCAACGTTTTTATTTATTTTTGGGACAGAGAGAGACAGAGCATGAACGGGGGAGGGGCAGAGAGAGAGGGAGACACAGAATCGGAAACAGGCTCCAGGCTCCGAGCCATCAGCCCAGAGCCTGACGCGGGGCT
This sequence comes from Panthera uncia, assembly GCF_023721935.1. Lineage (NCBI taxonomy): Eukaryota > Metazoa > Chordata > Mammalia > Carnivora > Felidae > Panthera > Panthera uncia. The sequence continues at coordinate 51,014,107 of NC_064818.1, forward strand.
CGAACTCACAGACCGCGAGATCGTGACCTGGCTGAAGTCGGACGCTTAACCGACTGCGCCACCCAGGCGCCCCGTGAGATTACTACTTTTAACACTATTATAAGTACTTCTCTGTGAGAAAACATTTGGGATTATTTTCATTATTTTTTAGACTTTCTACGAATTTTGTTGAGGTTTAACTTTTATGCAATGGATGTTGCGTTATTTTCAAAGAAGAAAACTGCATTTACTTTTGTGAAGATTTTTAAGTCCTTGGACTTAATCACTAGTCTACCTTCTTATTTTAGGACCTGGATGAAGAAAAGTCAGTTCTAGGGCACTCAATAGAAGAACCTCCAAGTCAAGAGCCATCTATAGATGCTAGCGTGGATTGTTCATCAAGTGGTGGGATTCCATTTTTCCAGGTACCTGATTATATCCTGTCAGATAATCCTTCCACATCTGATGTAAGTCAGTGGCTGTACAGTGTGAAGGAAAGTGCTACTCTTGGTGGGTGAAACCGAAAAATATTTTGTCATTCCTTTGGGATAGCTTGTTAACTTTTCTGATTTAAATTATTTACACAAATCTGATAATTGGTCAGGGGTTTTCTATGGGATAAATGGAGGCAAAGTTTGACTTCATTCCATCCCCAGATAGTACTCTTTAGCTATTGTATTTATCCCCTTTCCACTTCCTACATTCTCAGATGGATATAAAGAGCAGTCATTTCTCTCTTCCCTCCACCTTTGACATGGACGTCCTGGAGCCTATCTCTGCCCATACTCAGACTCTGAAGGCCAAGAGGTTTAAGAGACTGAGAGACTGAAGGCCTCTCACGTTATTTTAGTTCTCCTACCTGAGGCTTTTCTCTTGTTAAGGATTCCCCCATGTTTTCTGAGCCCCTCACCTGCCTTGATCTTGCTCACTTAAGTCCTGTAACCTTTCCTAACCCCTTTTCAACACTGTTGGGAGCATGGCACTATAAACTGCCCAGTACTTTTCCCTTTGTTTTGAAGACATGAGCCTAGACGCAGTCTGTAAAGGAGGGATTTTCCCACATAAGACATTGATGTCTACATTTTACAGTTGAAATGCTGCTTGTGATAAATGTATGTGCTTGTATCTAATAGACTTGCAGGGGTCTTCCCACCAAGGTCTAAAAATTCTCCATCCCCCATGTAAGCTGGTTAAAACTTCTAGCTTAGATTCTGTTCAGTTCCTCTATGTCTGCCTCAAGGTAATTTTATCCCCAAATCCTTCCTACCTTTTGCTTTACTGTTAGAGAACTCTAAATATATTTCTTTCCCTTTTTCAGCCCTCTCTTCTGTCTTATAAAGTTAAGGAAAGAAGGAAACTTAAGAAAAGAGAACCTTAGTGACTACTTAATCTCTGGTTGGAAATCCTTTCATTACTACCGTTCATGATATTTTGAAGGCGAGGCTCAGTGGTTCAGCTGTGGCAGGGAAGTCCCTACAGTACCAGAAAAGATTTGGGGTTGGATTTTAGACCTTCAGCTGAAGTCTGAAAATTATGTTTTCCCTGATAGCAGTCTCATGTGGGGAAATTTTCTGGGTTTGAAATTCTAAAGTTGATGTATGATTTGTCTCAGCATAGATGACTGGGTCTGCAATGGATGTCATTGGTCTCTTAAAGCTCTCTATGGGCAAGTATGAGAATTCCAATGAAATACAATTCCCAAGTGAGAAATATGAAATGTTTAAAAGAAAAGGTAAAATACAGCTTAAAAAAACACCTCAAGGTAGCCATATATCAGATTCTCTGCTTAAAATAGAATTGCCTGTTGTTGCATGATATCAAATCTTCATTTTCCTAGAGCAGGATTTATCAATAGCAGCTCTGTTGACATTTCGAGCTGGATAATCCTTTGTCGTGGTGGACTGTCTTGTTATTACAGGACGTTTCACAGCATCCCTGGCTTCTCCGCACTGGAAGCCAGTAGCACCTTACAATTTTAACAACCAGAAATGTCTCCAGATATTACTAAATGTACTCTGGGGAGTAAAATTGCTCCCCGATGAGAACCACTGCCCTATAGTAAAATCTATAATTTTGTCTTGGAAAATCATGCAGAAAATTAATATTTCTTTCACCTCACTCCTTCCATTGATGGTAAGATGAAGAAGGCATTCGCTTCTACTTGACAAACAAATTGTTCGCTCCAATTTGTGCTGAGTCTTTTCCACACTTAATTTCTTGCCTATAACCCAGAGAACTTTGAAAATAGAGTGGAACTGATATGTATTATGTTATGTAATAACATATCTGTAATATGTAAAGTAAAATGTTACTTTATTGACTTAATTTCTTCCCTTAATATTCACAGCATAAAAAATCACATGGAAAAGACAAAGAAAACAGGGGCATTAATTCAGTGGAGAGGTCTAAAGTGGAAGAAACTACAGAGCATTCTGTTACAAGGAGCAGATTACCTCTACGAGCCCAGATAAATCTTTAGTTAACTTGAGGATTGGTCATTTTATTTTTAAGAAAAATGAAAAATAAAACCTATAACTCCAGAACTTGAGCCTTATGTATAGATGAAAAACGAATGGAAAATATCAAGGCAATACTGTAAATTTAGTTGACTTTAATATGTCTGCCCATTTTTCTGTCATTCTTGTAGTTCACTGTACATTAAGTTGGGTTTTATTTGAGACTTGCATTCAGTAAATGTGTATTTTTAGCTTTTGATATAAAATAGCCCTTTCTGGTATATCGCTAGGCAGCACATATATAAAAGTTGCAGTGTTCTTCTAGGCTTGAATTTATGTAGGTGAATACCGCCAACTTGGTCTTGGGAAGGACCATCTCCGTTCTTTTCCTGATACGATGGAATTATGTCTGTATCTGCTTGCTTCCTTCCCTAGACTTTTCCAGTCTGCATTCTCAGCTCATTTTCTCCTTTTTCATTTGCGACCAAACCATCTGTAGAGCTACAAAATGGTATCTATTCTTATTATGAGATAGCCTGAATTTTATCTAGAAGTCTTTAACACTTTTCTGTGGCTCTGCCTAAAGTTACTATCAACAATGAACATAACCCTAGAAGCATTCCTTCCTTCAATATTTTTAGTCTGTTTCCCCCTAGATGAAGAAGCACTCCTTTCTTTATGAGGCCTTAACACATTAGCCCCCACAGAGTTTGTAAGAAGCCAGCTTCTCCAGAATATAGATTACTTTTATGGGAGAACTACCAAGAGCTCTGACTAATGGCTATGTGGCCTGTATCTTGGGCAGAGGTCCCAGTGATTTAAAAGGGCTTTTTGAAGCTATTAATTATGATGATAATTTCTATCCTCTTGTTTACCTTCATCTGAAACTTTGTTCTTTGTATATAATAAAATATGTATATGTATATTTTTCTTTACTGAAATCTTAACCCTTAGATGGGTCCTGACAGTTTTGATCTAGCAGCCAAATTTCTGGAAGTGGACATTTTTCAGCATGAAGAATCAGCACAGTAGAAGAAGGAATATACACAAAGAAAACATTTGGTGACCACATCAACTTAAGTGCATAACTTTAGAGAGATTTGATTGTGATAGCTAAGTAAAGCCAAGCCCTATTAGAGATTAGAAAACGTGCTACTTCAAGGAACTAAATTTACCTTCAGAAGTGTTAATTATCTTAATAAAAATAATGATACAATTTCTCTGCAAAATCAGATGTCAACATAACCTATGGATAATATCTAAGAAAATAATCTGCCCTCAGTAAATCCATCAATAAATTTGGTTTCTACATTAACTTGCTTGCCCTATTATTTATTTCCTTACTTATTTCTTTCACCTCACTCCTTCCATTGACGATAAGATGAAGAAGGCATTCATTTCTACTTGACAAACAAATTGTTGGCTCCAATTTGTGCTGAGTCTTTTCCACACTTAATTTCTTGCCTATAACCCAGAGAACTTTGAAAATAGAGTGTAGCTAATATGTATTATATTTACAGAGTTCAGCAAGTTCTAAAATTCCTAAAATACACTTCCACACAGGCACCACCAAGGAAGAAGGGCCTTGGTAAACATTCTAGGCTTTCAGTTGTACTCTAAGGGATTAATGAGAAACAGAGTGGCCCTCACAGGGCCTGAAGTCCAGGTTTAAGTCATCCATTCTCTGACATTTTAAAGTTACCTAGGAATGCTAATGCAACTGACAAGCAAAAATAAATCACTAGAGAATTTTTTTATGTTTTATTTTACATTAGAGTGCAAGTAGGGGAGGGGCAAAGAGACAGAGACAGAATCTGAAGCAGGCTCCAGGCTCTGAGGTGTCAGCACAGAGCCCGACGTGGGGCTTGAAACCAAGAACTGTGAGATCATGACCTGAACTGAAGTTGGATGCTTAACCAACTGAGCCACCCAACGTATGACTCAACTTAAAAAATTTTTTTAAAAATTAAATTTTTTTTTTTTTTTTTACTGTAAGTAGGCTCCACACCCAACATAGGGCTCTAACTCACAACCCCTGAGATCAAGAGTAACATGCTCCACTGACTGAGCTAGCCAAGTGCGCCCAGATCACCAGAGAATTTTAACATCCCAAGCCTTAAATCAGCTTTACAGGTTTTCATATACAATATCAAGCACTCAAAAAAAAAAAAAAAACCTATCAGCAAAAACAGAATCGGGAGCTTCAAGGACTCATTCCTCCTGAGGCAAAACCATTCAGAAACAACTTTGTCAGAACTAGGTTTATAGCAACAAAGCAAATGCTGAATCAAGAAAAGGCAAAACACTAGGAAATCTTTGTTATTTTACTTGCTCTTGCTCCATTCCCCTTCCCAGCTCCCTGGTGAAGACAGACAGCAAACACACATTCTCCGAGTGGGGACCCTGTTCACTGGTCCTGAAGGAGTAAAGGACCTCGTGTTCTCAAAAAATTGTTCTGCCTGGGGCAATCTGGAGGACTGAAGCAAGGCACTTGCCTTTGTTTCATCTAATTCACAACTCAGGGTGGAAAAGTGGCAGGCATTTCTCAAAAATATAAGGCCAATGAATGCCCTGCTGCTACCTGGGGCAAAAAATGACAGCTGAGGTAAATAACAGAGCACGTAAAGCCTGAGAGGGAAAAAAAGGAGAGAGTTTCTTAGGGAAATTAGGCCTTCAAAGACTACGTATACTGGGGAGTTGAGAAAGCCACTCATGTCCAGGCCAACTTACATGCTTAGAGAAGACCCTAAGCTTTCACTGCTGGCTGATCTCCAGGCTCAGCACAAGCAGATAGTGAAAACTAAGGCAGATTTTAAATGGCCTGGCTAAGCACTGAAGGTGTGTTCCAACACAGTCAATCTGTAAAGACTCGAAGGATTTTTTTTCTTTTCCTTAATTTTTTTTTTTTTTTACTTCTTGTTTTATTTATTTCTTGGTTACTGGTATTCAAGGAAATCTGTCAGCTTACTATGCAAGCAAAAAGAGACCTCGGAGACTACAGAAGTCAAAGAATCGATACTCGAGAATAGTTTAGGTAAGTAACAAACGGTTACAGCCACAGCTGTAACAACAACAAAACAAACAAACAAACAAACAAAACAACAACAAACAAAAACCCTGAGGCAAGAAGACTCCCATTTCCAGAGAACCACATTATAATACCAAAAAATTTTTAACAGAAAGCTAAGAAGTATACAAAGGAACAAAGTATGGCCCATTTACAGAAGAAAGGAATACAGACCATCCCTTATGAAACACAAACATTGGACTTTAAATGAACTGTCTCAATACACTCATAGAGCTAAAGGAATTCAGGAGGACAATGTCTCAACAAATACAGAATATAAGTAAAGAAACTAAAAAAAAAGAGCCACACAAGTTTTGAGCAGAAAAGTATTAAAACTGGAATGAAAATACACATACACAAAACACTGGAGGATTCCAATAGCAGATGTGAGGAGGCAGTAGGATGAACCAGTGAACTTGAACCCAGGTTAATTGAAATTTGTCTAATCCAAAATGCAGAAAGAAAAAAGAATGAAGGAAAAACTAAATAAAGCTTAAGAGACCTGTGGAGTGCAATGAATCATACCAACATTTGCAAAAAGGGAGTACCAGAAGGAGAGGAGGGGAATGGGCAGAAATACTTGCAATAATGCCTGAAAACTTCCCAAATTCGTTGCAACACTTGAATCTGTACATCCAGGAAGCTTAACAAATTCAAACAGGAGAAACTCAAAGAGATTCACAATGAGAGACATTATATATTCAAACTAAAGCTGAATACAGAATCTTGAAAGTATCAAAGTGTATGTCATCTTCAAGGAAATGCAAATCAAAACCACAGAAAGATACCAGTTTACATCCAAAAGGATAGCTATAGTAAAAACAAATAACAAGTATTGGTGAAGATGTTCAACGGGAACCTTCATATATAGCTTGTGGGAATGTAAAATGGTTCAGTCATTGTAGAAAAATAATTTGATGGTATCTAAAAAAGTTAAACAGGGGCGCCTGGGTGGCGCAGTCGGTTGAGCGTCCGACTTCAGCCAGGTCACGATCTCGTGGTCCGTGAGTTCGAGCCCCGCATCAGGCTCTGGGCTGATGGCTCGGAGCCTGGAGCCTGTTTCCGATTCTATGTCTCCCTCTCTCTCTGCCCCTCCCCTGTTCATGCTCTGTCTCTCTCTGTCCCCAAAATAAATTAAAAAAAAACGTTGAAAAAAAAATTAAAAAAAAAAATAAAAAAGTTAAACATAAAATTACTGTATGACCCATAATTCCCTTTCTAGGTACCTATCCAAGAGAAAATAAAAAAATCATCCACTTAAAATACTTGTACATATATGTTCATATCACCACTATCACAATAGTCAAATGTTATAAACAACCTATGTGTCCATCAACATATGAATGGATAAACAAAATGTGGTATATACATACAATGGATTACTACTTGGCCATGGAAATGAATGAAATACTAGTACATGATACTGTGTGAATAAACCTTGAAAATATAGTGAAAGAAGTCAGATGCAGAAGTTCATATATTGTGTGATTATGATTCCTTTTCTACAAAATATGCAGAACAGGTAAGTTCATAGAAACATACTGGTGATTGCCAAGGCTGATTGAGAGGGGAAATGGGAGTGACTAATAAGTATGTAGATTTCTTTTGGGATATTGGAAATATACTGGAACTAGATAGATGTGATCGTTGTGTAATATTGTGAACATATTAAATGCTACTGAGTTATGTACTTTATTTAAAATTTTTCATTTTTTCATGAGACATAATTGGCATATAATAGTTCAATATAATTATTCAATATTTGTATATATTGAGAAATGAGAACAGTAAGTCTTAAAATGATTCATTGTATGTGATTTTGGCCTAAAAATCCATTCAAAATAGAAGAGGTAATTGATTCATAGTGGCATTAATATTGTAGGTAGAATTAATTAGCAGATGGGAAAAAAAGTTCTTAAATGTTACAATCTATTTTAATTTTGTTTTAATTTTTTTTGTTATACAATACGTACTTTTTTAAGTAATTTTATTTATTGTTTTTTTAAAATTTTTTTTAATTTATTTTTTTTAATGTTTTCATTTATTTTTGAGAGAGAGAGAGAGCATGAGCAGGGGAGGGGCAGAGAGAGAGGGAGACACAGAATCTGAAGCAGGCTCCAGGCTCCGAGCTGTCAGCACACAGCCCGACGTGGGGCTCAAACTCACAGACTGTGAGATCATGACCTGAGCTGAAGTCAGATGCTCAACCGACTAAGCCACCAAGGTGCCCCTTATTTAATTTACATACAAGTTAGTTAGCATATGGTGCAACAATGGTTTCAGGAGTAGATTCCTTAATGCCCCTTACCCATTTAGACTATCCCTCCTTCCACAAGCCCTCCAGCAACTCTCTGTTCTCTATATTTAAGAGTCTTTTATGTTTTGTCCCCCTCCCTGTTTTTATATTATTTTTGCTTCCCTTCCCTATGCTCATCTGTTTTGTATCTTAAAAGTCCTCATATGAGTGAAGTCATGATATTTGTCTTTTGCTGACTAATTTCGCTTAACATAATACCCTCCAGTTCCATCCACATAGTTGCAAATGGCAAGATTTCATTCTTTTTGACTGCTGAATTTGTTTTAATTTTTTTAATGTTTATTTTTGAGGGAGAGACAGAACATGAGTGGGGGAGGGGCAGAGACAGAGGAAGACACAGAACCTGAAGCAGGTTCCAGGCTCAGCTGTCAGCACAGAGCCCAATGCAGGGCTTGAACTTGTGAACCACGAAATCATGACCTGAGCCAAAGTCGGAAGCTTAACTGAATAAGCCACCCAGGTGCCTCTGTGATTTTTTTTAAGTTTATTTTGAGAGAGAGACAGAGAGAGAGAGAGAGTGAGAGCGCATGTGCACGAGTGAGGAAGGGAGGGGCAGAGAGAGGAGAGACAGAAAGAATCCCAAGCAGGCTCTGCATTGCCAGTGAGAAGCCCAGTGCGGGGCTTGAACTCATGAACCGTGAGATCATGACCTGAGCTGAAACCAAGAGTCAGATGCTTAACCAACTGAGCCACACAGGTGCCCCTAAAGGGAGTTTTTAAAAGTGGATGATGGCTTAGAAGAAAATAGCTACACTAGACATAATGAGACAAAAGCACAGAAACAAAAGAAACGGTATGGTGAAAAGATCTAACATACATGTAATTAGAGCCTCCAAAGGAAGAAGAGAGAATGACTCAGGCTCTGTAAATCTCAAGCAGGGTGAATATAAAGTCACGCCTAGGTACACCATAGTCAAACAGCTAAAAGCCAACAATAAAGAAAAAGTCTTATAAGTAACTAGAAAAAAAAAAGACATTACTAGGAAAAACAATTAGGCTGACAGCTGACTTTGCAGTAGAAAGAAAGGAAGCAGACAATGGAATGACAGCTTCAAAGTAATGAATAAAGTAAAGTCAGTGGGAATGGTAGAGTAAGGTCCTCTGAAAACAGTCCTCCATAAAAGCAAGGAGACACTGAGAAAATTTGTCAAGAGAAAATTTTTTTTTTTTTTAATTTTTTTTTTCAACGTTTTTTATTTATTTTTGAGACAGAGAGAGACAGAGCATGAACGGGGGAGGGGCAGAGAGAGAGGGAGACACAGAATCGGAAACAGGCTCCAGGCTCCGAGCCATCAGCCCAGAGCCTGAAGCGGGGCTCGAACTCACGGACCGTGAGATCGTGACCTGGCTGAAGTCGGACGCTTAACCGACTGCGCCACCCAGGCGCCCCAAGAGAAAAATTTTTTAGAATTCTTGTAATAAACTAAAGGCTTGGAATAATCCAAGGAGCATTTATTTTTTATTTTTTTAAAGGCTATATTTTGGTTAGAATGATGAGCTTTGTGGGATTTTAACTTGACCTATTCTCATCACTCTCCCCAGCTTCTTATTAGCCTTGAAAACCAACAGTCCCACGATCATAGTGAAAACCAGTAGCCTAGCAGCCACTGACTGGCGTAGAATAGGTTTGGCTTTCTGAAAACACCATTCTCAAATAACTGTCATTATTTGACCTATCTGGCAATTCTCTGGAGACCCCCCCCCCCCCCCCGCTTCACAGGACTTGTCTTTATTTGACCTGACTCTGACCTTGCTCAGTGAATATAGCCTTTTTCCTGGGGGCATTTGTTGAAAATAAGCAGCAACCATAGTTAACATTGCTCCTGTCTGAGTTAGTGATCTTCCACCTTAAGAAAGTGGGGAGCCTGATGTGGCGCTCACATCCATTACCCTGGGATCATGACCTGAACCTAAATCAAGAGTCGGATACTCCACCAACTGAGCCATGCAGATGCCCTTGACAATCTGTCTTTTAATTAGCTTATTTAGAACGCTTACATTTAATTTTATTATTGGTCTTAAATATATAATCTTGCTGGTTGTTTTGTTTGTTTCCTCTGTTCTTTGTCCCTTTTTCCTCTTTTTCTGCCTCTTTTAGAATTAATTAAATGTTGTTATGAATCTATTTTATTGCCATTAAACTTCTGTTTAGTTGTTGTCCAAAGGTTTGCAATATACATCTTGAATTAATCAGTTTACTTTCAAAAACATTATACTGATGCAAGTATAGTTTAAGAACCAAACAACAGCATACTTTCAATTATTTCTCATCTTTTCTGGTTGTTTCCATTTTATTTTTATATTTGCAATAGAACTACAACGCATTCCTACTATATTTTTTTAAATGAGTGTCATTTATCTTTTAGATAAAAAATAAGAGAATGTCTTCCTATTTTCATTTTAGCCATTTCCAGAGATCACTTGTTTTTGTAAATCCATTCATTTGTTTACAATGCCATATATATTTCTCTTGCTTAAAGAAATTCCTTGAACATTTCTTATAGTACAGGACTGCTGGTGATGAATTCTGTCAGGTTTTGGTTTCTAAATAATTCTCTGTTCTGTCATTTTTGAAAGATATTTCATTGGGTATAGATTTCTGGGTTGATAGTTATTTTCTTTCAGCGCTTTAAAGATGTCACTCTTTTGTCTTCTGGTTGCAGTTTCTAACAAGAGGGCTGGTAGGTAATTCCTATTTTTGCTTTTCTGCATTTAATGTCTTCTTTCTCTGGATGCCTTCAAAATTTTCTCTAGAATTTTGGCTTTCAGTACTTGTAATGGGGGGAGGGCAGAGAGCTAAGTTGCTGGAGGGCTTTTCTCAATATTTCTGCTCTATTCTCCACTTTCAGCCTTCCCTGTGTGCCTGAGCCATGGAAGAGTCTCTAAGCACATTTTTGCCCTTCTGCCTTGGGAAGGATGCTATGCCTTGATTCCTGGGGTTTGTTGGCTGGGGTGGAGGTTGAGGAGGGTTTTCTGTTGGGCAGGTCCAGCCTTACTTCTAAGCAGGCCCTGTGTCCCATGTCTTAGGGGAGTTGGGCTTTCTCAGTGATCCCGTCCCTCCCTGGGGTCACCAAACTCTGACCATATCTTTGGCCCTTTCTTTGCAGGGAAGAGTGTCATGCCCCACCCCTAGGAGTGGATGTTTTCTGTTTGTGTTTGTTTTCACCTTTATCTCAATCACAGTGGTCTTTACCTGTTCCCTAGGAGCCAGGATGGTGCTGCCCTTCTCCCTGTGGCTTTTGTCTATAAGGAAGAAGGGTCTGGGCTCCATGCCTCTCGTGTAGTGAAGGCTCCTCCCTTCCCAGGGCCTGCATCATGGATGTAGGCTGTCTCTGGTCTTCTGCCCAGCCTCCAGACTCTCTTGAGCACCTGGTAAAGTCTGTGAAGACCCGGCTATTGGGTGCAAATTCCCACTGTGGCTGCACTTCCTAGAGATTCTATACTTTCTTGTTGGCTCATATTAAGCCTTTGGCAATTTGTTTAAACTTTTAGCTGACTTCTTCTTACATGTTTACATGGTATCTGGTGTCTCCTCCTCACAGGCTTTACCACAGGTCAGCTACTGCTCATCCCTGTCTCTCCTTAGGAAGTCCTGTCTTTCCTGAGAGAACTCAGCTGCCCTGAGACCTTAGCTCTCTGATGTGCTCAAGAAAAGTTGTGTAGTTTATCTCATTTTTTCTTTGACAGATTTCTATGTCTTAGGTGGGAGCAGAATCTGTGTAATCTCGCATTGACATTGTCCAACGTGTCAGACAAATAGTGGACTGAGTTCAAGAGAGATTTCCTTTTCAAAAAAAAAAATTTTTTTTAACGTTTATTTATTTTTGAGACAGAGAGAGACAGAGCACGAATGGGGGAGGGTCAGAGAGAGGGAGACACAGAATCTGAAACGGGCTCCAGGCTCTGAGCTGTCAGCACAGAGCCCGACGGGGGGCTCGAACTCGCAGACCGCAAAATCATGACCCAAGCTGAAGTCGGCCACTTAACCGACTGAGCCACCCAGGTGCCCCGAGATCTCCTTTTCAAATGTGTGCTTATTTTGTTCCTATTCTATTCTTATTAAACAAAATTGTTGTATGTTTACTTACCATTTCTTTTTGCCCCTTGGCAGCCAAAAGTCTTTTCTAGTCTTTCTGGTCGCCTTCTATGCCTTCAAGATACTTCCCCAATGTGAACCTGAAGAGACCGAGGAAAATAAGAATTTAATCTGATATCTCCTTAGGTTTAATCTGAGCCCCTTATTCAAAAGCTTTTGTTTTGAAGGAAATTTAAAACCTTGTTGCCATACCTAGGCTTGGCATATTGTCTGATGAAGTAAGTGACTTTTGGTCAGCAGGAGTATCCGTAGCAGATGTCCCTTGGGACATTTTCTCCCAAAGAGGAAGAGAAAGAAGAGAAAAATATGAAAACACTTCATAGATATTCTATTAAAAATATTATTTTAAATGTCTTTTGTTGGGGCGCCTGGGTGCCTCAGTTGGTTAAGCATCCGACTTCAGCTCAGGTCATGATCTCACAGTTCATGGGTTCGAGCCCCACGTTGGGCTCTGTGCTGACAGCTCAGAGGCTGGAACCTACTTCAGATTTTGTCTCCCTCTCTGCCCCTCCCCTGTTCACACTCTGTCTCTTCTCAAGAATAAATAAACATTGGGGCGCCTGGGTGGCTCAGTCGGTTAAGCGGCCGACTTCGGCTCAGGTCGCGATCTCACGGTCCGTGAGTTCAAGCCCCGCATCGGGCTCTGTGCTGATGGCTCAGAGCCTGGAGCCTGCTTCCGATTCTGTGTCTCCCTCTCTCTCTGACCCTCCCCCGTTCATGCTCTGTCTCTCTCTGTCTCAAAAATAAATAAACGTTAAAAAAAAAAAAAAGAATAAATAAACATTAAAGAAAAATTTTAAATGTCTTTTGTTATTTTCTCACTGAATTATATATCACTTGGTTGGATAACTCAAAACTAGGATAGTGAAAACAAAAGCTACCCTTTTAGAATCACCCTGATTTTTCTTTTTATCAATGGGAATTGAATCGATAAGCCTAATAATCTTTTCCTGAATTTTTGGTAACGACAAATAATAAGCCTATTTCCTATCCTTTATGTAAGAAGTGCCTATGACTTATTTTAAAATAAAATATTGATAATTAAACTATAATCGAAATATTTGAAATATATGGAGCTTGAAATAACAGTGCAATTATTGGGGCGCCTGGGTGGCTCAGTTGGTTAAGCATCTGATTCTTGATTTTGGCTCAGGTCATGATCTCAGAGTTCGTGAGATCGAGCTCCACGTGAGACTCAGTGCTGACAGCCCAGAGCCTGCTTGGCATTCTCTCTCCTCTCTCTTTGTCCCCCACTCAAATAAATAAACTTGAAAAAAAAATAGTACTCGTATACATTACCATTGCTTATCACAGAAAATTCTTGTTTAAGAATCATATCTGAGGGGGGGCACCTGGGTGGCTCAGTCAGTTAAGTGTCTGACTTCAGCTCAGATCATGATCTCATGGTTCATCAGTTTGAGCCCCACATTGGGCTCCGAACTGATGGTGCAGAGTCTGCTTAGGATTCTCTCTCCCTCTCTCTCTGCCTCTTCAGCACTTGCTCTGTCTGTCTGTCTTTCTCTCTCAAAATAAGTAAATCAACTTAAAAAAAAAGAAAAAAAAAAAGAATCGTATCTGAGGGGTGCCTAGGTGGCTCAGTCCGTTAAGCCTCCAACTCTTGATTTCACCTCAGGTCATGATCTCGTGTGAGATGGAGCTCCACGTCGGGCTCTGTGCTGACAGGGCAGAGCCTGCTTGGAGTTCTCTTTCCCTCCCTCTCTGCCCCTCCCCTGCTTGTTCTCTCTCTCTATCAAAATAAATAATCATTAAAAAAAAAGAATCATATCTGAGATTAAATCCTTGCTTTGTTTATTAGCTCTGTGCCTTTGTACAAATTGTTTACCTTCTCTAAGCCTACTTCTCATCTATAAAATGGAGCTATTATTTATCTGCTGGACTATCAAAATGTAGCAAAAGCGTTCTAGACTTTCAGCCTTGGAGGTATAATAAGGTAGAAAACAATGAGAGGATACTCATTTTGTGGCTGGCCTTCTATCACCTCCACGTGTGACACCCTTCTGCTTCTTTTCCACAATCATTGCTCCCAAGACCATGAAAGAGAAGGGTGCCAAACTATGGCTCAGTGCCACGAGCCACCGTGCATAGAAGATGCTGCTTTTCATTCTGACTCCTGTCATTTCACAGCTACTGCCACCACGGAAACTCCATAGCAATTGCTATGATTCCTGCTCTTATCCTCATTCCCTCTGAAAACGCTTTTTCCTTGTTTTCTATTTTTTTAATTTTTTAAAGTTTTTAATTTTAATTCCAGTATAGTTAACATACAGTGCTATATTAGTTTCAGGTGTACAATATAGTGATTCAACAATTCTATTCATTACTCTGTGCTCATCATAAGTGTACTCTTTAATCCTCATCACCCCCACCCCCCCACCTCCCCTCTGGTAACCATCAGTTTGTTCTCTATAATTAAAAGTCTGTTTCTTGGGGCACTTTGGGTGGCTCAATCGGTTGAGCCTCTGACTCACGATTTCTGCTTAGGTCATGATCTCATGGTCATGGGATAGAGCCCCACATCGGGCTTGGCCCTGGAAGTGGAGCCTGCTTAGGATTCTCTCTCTTCCTTTCCCTCTGCCCCTCCCCAGTTCATGCTTTCTCTCTCTCTTTTCAAAAAGTCTATTTCTTGGTTTATCTCTCTCTTTTTATTCCCCTTTGCTCATTTGTTTGGTTTCTTTTTTTTTATTAAAATTTTTAAAAAAATGTTTTATTTGTTTTTGAGATAGAGCTTGAGCAGGGGAGGGGCAGAGAGAGGGGGACAGAGAATCCAAAGCAGGCTCTGTGCTGACAGCAGCGAGCCCAATGTGGGGCTCAAACTCATAAACCACGAGATCATGACCTAAGCCGGAGTCAGATGCCCAACCAACTGAGCCACTCAGATGCCCCGACTTCTGCCCATTTTTAAATTGGATTACTTAGTTTTTGGGTGTTGAGTTTTATAAGTTCTTTATATATTTTGGATACTAAATCTTTACCGGATACATCATTTTACAAATATCTTCACTCAGAGGCACCTGGGTGGCTCAGTTGGTTACGCACCTGACTCTTGGTTTTGGCTCAGGTCATGATCTTATGGTTTGTGACATCAAGCTCCATGTTGGGCTCTGTACCGGCAACATGGAGCTTGCTTGTGATTCTCTCTCTCCTTTTCTCTCCTCCTCCCCCTGCTCTCACACACCTGTGTGCACTCTCAAAATAAACAAATAAACATTTAAAAAACATATCTTCAGCCATTCCATAAGTTGCTTTTTAGTTTTGTTATTTCCTTTGCTGTGCAGAAGCTTTTGTAGTCCCAAAAGTTTATTTTTGTTTTTGTCTGATTGCTGTGGCTAGGACTTCCATTACTACATTGGATAAAAGTGGTGAGAGTGAACATCTTTGTCTTGTTCCTAATCTTAGGGGAAATGCTCTCAGTTTTTCCCCATTGAGGATGATGTTAGCTGTGGGTTTTTCATATAAGGCTTTTATTATGTTGAGGTATGTTTCCTCTAAGCCTACTTTGTTGAGAATTTTTGTCATGAATGGATGTTGTTCTTTGTCAAATGCTTTTTTTACATCTATTGAAATGATCATATGATTCTTATCCTTTTTCTTTTTGAAGTGATGTATCCTGTTGATATGCGAATATTGAACCATGTTTGCAATATATTACAATAAATTGTATTTGATCATGGTGAATGATATTTTAAATGTATTGTTGAATTTGGTTTGCTGGTATTTTGTTGAGGATTTTTGCATCTATGTTCATCAGGGATGTTTGTGTCTGGCTTCTTTCACATAGCAAAGTGTTTGCAAAGAAACAAAATAAAAAATAAACAAGTGGGACTACATCAAACTAAAAAGCAAAATAAATTATTAACAAAGTGAAAGCACACTTTGTGGAATGGGAAAAGTATGTTTGCAAATCATATATCTGATTAGGGTTAATATCAAAAACATAGAATTCATACAATTCAATAACGAAACAAATAACCCACTTTAAAAATGAGCAGAGATCCTGAAAAGACATTTCTACAAAGAAGATACATGAAAGGATAACAGTGCATGAGGGGTGCCTGGGTGGCTTAGTTGGTTAAGTGTTTGACTTTTTTTTTTTTAATGTTTTTTTATTTTTGAGAGATAGAGAGACAGAGGAGCAGGGGAGGGGCAGAGAGAGAGGAGACAGAGTCCAAATCAGGCTCCAGGCTCTGAACTTTCAGCACAGACCCCCAACGTGGGGCTCTAGCCCATGAACCATGAGATAATCACCTGAGCTGAAGTCCAGATGCTTAACCAACTGAGCCCCCCAGACACCCCAGTAAGTGTCTGACTCTTGATTTCAGCTCAGGTCATGATCTTGCAGATCATTAGTTCAAGCCCTGAGTCCAGCTCTGTTGTGACAGCCTGTAACCTGTTTGAGATTCTCTCCCTCTCTCTACCCCTCTTCCACACACTCTCTCTCTCAAAATAAATAAATAAACTTAAAAAAAAAAAAAACCCTCAAAAACCAGTACAGGAGAAGGTGCTCAACATCATTAGTCATTAGGAGAATGCAAATTAAAACCACAGTGGGATTATCACCTCATGCCTGTTAGAATGACCATCATAAAAAAGAGAAGAGACAACAAATGTTGGCATAAATATGGAGAAAAGGGAACCCTTGTGCACTATTGGTGGGAATGCAGATTGGTGCAGCTACTATGGAAAACAGTATGAAGGATCCTTAAAAAATTTAAAATAGAACTACCATATGATCCAGCAATTCCACTTCTGGGATATATCCAAAGATAACAAAAACCCTAACCGAAAAAGATTGCACCCTCATGATGTTCCTAGCAGCATTATTTACAATAGCCAAGACATGGAAACAACTTAAGTGTCCATCAATGGATGAATATATAAATATATGGAATATTATGCAGCTACCAAAAAAAAAAAAAGGAAATCGAGAGGCGCCTGAGTGGCTCAGTCGATTAAGCCTCCGACTTTGGCTCAGGTCATGATCTCGCAGTTCATGGGTTCGAGCCCTGCACCAGGCTCTGTGCTGACAGTTCAGAGCCTGGAGCCTGCTTCAGATTCTGTGTCTCCCTCTCTCTCTGCCCCTCCCCTGCTTGTGCTCTCTCTCTGTCTCTCAAAAATAAACAAATGTTAAAAAAAAAAAAAAGGAAATCGTAGTTTTGTGACAAGATGAGTGGACCTTGGAGGCATTATGCTAAGTGAAATAAGTCTGACAAGGAAAGAGAAATATTGCATGATCCCACTTACATGTTGAATCTAAACAAAAAAACCCCAAAAACAACCCTAAGAGAAAGAGATCAGACTTGTGTCTATCAGACGTAGGGGGTGGGGGGAGAGGGAATTGGAGGAAGATGTTTAAAAGGTACAAAATCCTACTTATAAGATAAATAAGTACTCGCTGGAACTAGAGTGTATAATGCTAAGAGAAATTAGTCAGAGAAAGACAAATATCATATGGCTTCACTCATATGAGGACTTTAAGATACAAAACAGATGAACATAAGGGAAGGGAAGCAAAAATAATATAAAACAAGGGAGGGGGACAAAACATAAGAGACTCTTAAATACAGAGAACAAACAGAGGATTGCTGGAGGGGTTTTCGGTGGGGGGATTAGCTCAGTGGGCGAGGGGCATTAAGGAGGGCACTTGTTGCGATGAGCAGTGGGTATTATATGTAGGGGATGAATCACTGGATTCTACTCCTGAAATCATTATTGCATTATATGCTAACCAACTTGCATGTAAATTAAAAAATAAAATAAATAGGTGCTAGGAATGCAATGTACATCATGATGACTATAGCTAACAATACTGTATGATATAGCAAGTCATTAAGGGGGTAAATCTTAAGAGTTTTCATCACAAGGGGAATATTTTCTTCTTTTCTTTTTATTGTACCTATATGAGAAGATTGATGTTCCCTGAACCTATTGTGGTAACCATTTCACAATATATGTTTATCAAAACATCATGCTATATGTCTTAAACTTATACAATTGATGTATGTCAACCATTTCTCAATAACACTGGTAAAAATATCAGTTAATAAAGTCGCATGACAGGGAAAGTGTTTACAAAGGTCATCCGTGTTGCAGCATGTATCACTAGTACTTCATTCATTTTTATTGCCAAATATTATTCCATTGCTAGGATGCACCATGTTTTATTTACCCATTCGTAGGTTGATGGACATTTGGGTTGTTTCCACTTTTTGGGTATTATAATCCCGCTATGAACATTTGTGTACAAGTTTTTGTGCAGACATATATTTTCATTTCTTGGGTATGTGTCTAGGAGTGGAATCACTGGATCATACGGTAACTTTATTTTTAAACTTTTTTTTTGGGTGGCTCTTGGTTTCAGCTCAGGTTGTGATACCAGGGTCCTGGGATTGAGCATTACATGGAGCTCTGCACTGAGCATGGAGCCTGCTTAGGATTCTCCCCCTCTCTCTCTCTCTCTCTCACAAAAGAAGAAATAATAAAAGATTTATAAACTTTTCAGACACTGTCAGATTGTTTTCCAAAGGAGCTGCTTCATTTTACATTTCCCCTAGCAATGTCTGAGGATTCTGCATCTCCACAACCTTGCCAACATTTGCTATTTTTTGATTAAAAAAAAATTATTATAGCTACCCTGATGGGTATGAAGTAGCACCTTATTGTGGTTTTGATTTGTATATCCCTGATAAGTACTGACATAGAATAGTTTTTCATGTGCTTATTGGCCATTTGTATATCTTCTTTGGAGAAATGTCTATTCAGATCTTTTGCATTTAAAAAAACGGGTTTATCTTTTTATTATTTTATTATTGAGTGCTTCATCACTTTTTTAACTGAGCAAATAAACAGCATAAGCTTCATCAAACCATTCTTGATCAGTACATCCACATTACAGTGCTAAGTACGGTATAATATGTGAAATATAGACATCACTGGGTCGATATCATGGTGATTACTGCCCATGTGTTCCAGAGCTCTGATCCCATCCATGATGCAGATGAGACATTTGTATCTAATCACATTAGTATTCTGCAAGTTAGTAAAGCCTTAAAACACTAAGTAATTAGATTTTGTCAAGTTTTTAGTATATGTGCTGCCGAAGCGAGCACGGTCAAGTTTTAATTAAATGTAATAATACAATGATTCGATATGTGATTTAATAAATGATTTAGTCATCCCAGCACTTGAAGGTAATAAAACTTTCAGTGTAAGTAAAAATAGAACCAAATTGTGGCTCAGTCAGTTATGCATCTGACTCTTGATTTCGGCTCAGGTCATAATCTCACAGTTTATGGGATCGAGCCCCATGGTTGGGTTCCATGCTGATAGCAGGGAATCTGCTGGAGATCCTCTCACTCCCTCTCTCTCAGTTCTTCCCCCCCACCCCCAAATAAATAAAAAAACTTAAAAAGGGGACCAAATTGCTATCATAAAATCCATAGATGCTTTCAAGCTGTAGCTAATTTGAAGTTTGACCTCTATGTGTAATAATTGAAAATAAGTTGCACTTGCTTATTTGTAAAGTTTATTTCTCTTAATTCACTTACTAAATATCTTTTAAAAACAAAAGAAGTTGGAAAAAAGAATTACCTAAGTTTTTACTAGATAAATTAGAGGTGAGACCCACCTTCCCTTCCTACAAAGTTTGGTCTCTTTTATAATAGCAGTGACTAAAATAAATGGTGCCAAATTTTTGGAGAGGGTCTTGTTTAATTCAGAATATAATTAAAATCTCATGTAGCTTTATTGGTTTTAGTATCCAGCAGAGAAAAAATATTGAAACTCCAAGAGATTTTGAATTAAATAGCTATAACAGTTTTGTTTTATTAGTTCTGACTGTGTGAAAAAAAAATTATAAGGACAACTTCGGAAAAATCTAGTTCTTTTAGAGCCCCAAATGACTTTTAAAACAATAAAACAAACTATAAAACCTACACAAGTGATATTAAAAATTATGTAGTTCAATAAATGTGACATTCACAAATGTGGTTGTAATTTTTTTTTTTTTAACCATAGCAAAATGAACATGGATCTGACGACTGGATTTAGAAGAGGTAGTGTTATATAGCTTAACAGAATTAAGTGCTTCAATTTGCTGGTGAGCATTATGTAGCGGAGTTGGAATGTTATATCAATGCCTTTTAAGATCTCCATCTACCTCACAGGGTCTGTGGCTAAATCAAAGAAAGGGATGATGCTTCTTCTTCCTATAGCAGTGATTATTTTCCTAGCATGTTAGTATTTATTTTTGGAAGGTTTGTAGATTTACATCGTTTTGGCTGGCTGCTATGTCACGCACAGAATAAACTATAAACTCATACAATTTTTGAAGATGGAGAATGACGGCTGGCTAGCGATTTACTGTAAAGGCATTGCATAAATTAGAGTAATCATCTCAATTGCTTGCTGGGTGGAAGGGGCAGGAAAAGAAAAACAAAGACAAGGGAGAAATATGTTGTGAGTAGACAATAATCAGTTACCTGGTTAGTTCTTTGGGGTCCCAATCTTTGAAGACCCAAACATAACTTTTGAAGGCACCCTTGAGCTTCAGCTAATAATTGTCCTTTCTTTGTCCCCAAATCCTGTCTCTGTCCTTGGTACACAGAAGAGCACACTTGCCTGAATTCTCCATCAAGCCATGCGGTGAGAATAATAACTGGGGGAATGGGCACAACATCCGAACGGACCACAGAGGGACCGATGATTCTCAAACAGCCCTCCATGGATAGTTTCCAGGGGCAACTTGTATGCAGACTTAACAAACAATTTAAATAATTTTTACCTTCAAAAAATGAGACTGCTTTCATTTTTTAACATCTGAAATCATACTTTAAAAAGTTTTATATTGGAAACTTTCAAATCTACAGAGAAGCTGAAACTAGTTCAATGGACATTAGTATAAGCTTCAACTAAATTCACCAATGAAGAACTTTCTACTTTGCTTTATCACCCTGTTTATCTATATGTGTGTGTATGTGCATGTATGTTTTGGGTGTATTGAACTACTTGAAAGTTGCAGATGTCATGACCCTTCACACCTAAATACTTTAGCCTGCCCCTCCCAAGAATAAGGGTATTTTACCCACAATACCAATATCACACATAACACAATAAACATTAATTTACTAATGTCATCTAGTGTACAATTCATTTTCGCTTTTTCCCTATTGCTCCCAAAATGTCTTTTATAGCCTTTTTCCCCCTTTAATCTAGAATCCAATCAATTGGTGTGATACCCTGAGATGTAAAAATCCTCATTCTCCATGATGTTTCACTCCATGGCTCTGGTCCAAAGATATTTCTTTCTTTTAGTTTTATTTATTTACTTTGAGAGATGATACTTCTTTTTTTTTAAGTTCTGTTTATTTGAGAGAGAGCAAGCATGCACATGAGTGGGGGAGAGACAGAGAGGGAGAGAGAGAGTCCCAAGCAGGCGCCACACTGTCAGCACCAAGCTTAGAGCTCAAGGTGGGCTTGATCCTCAGCAACTGTGAGGTTGTGACCTGAGCTGAAATCCACAGTGGATCTAACCCACTGGGCCACCCAGGCATCCCTAAAGATGATTCTTTCTTGAATGAATGATTACGTTTGATTTTATCAAGCTTTTTGTTTTACATTTGTTAGCTGGCATCCTTTCAGCTTTACTATTCACCATCCCTCTCTCCCTGAGTATCACTACAGAGAGTGATACTTTGAACTGTTATATTCAATGTGTTATAATCCAAAATGTGTTTTTGATGCTTAAACCACCCCAAATTTGGCCAATGGGAGACTCATCAAGGCGGTCTGTCTCCTTTCTGTGGTTTCTAGCACAAGGTGCCTTGGGCTTACCTTGTACTTTTCCTGCCCCAGACCTAGAATCAGCCATTTCTTCAAGGATCTACTTATTCTGTGAATAGGTCACACATCCACATGGTTCAGTTCTCCCAATATTCCAAGTATATAGCATGTTCTTCCTTCAAATCCACCTCTCTCTTCCTAGACAGCCGATGTTACTAGTTTTTTGTGTATTCTCCCAGAGATAGTTCACATACTAGAGCAAAGGCACAGATAAATATCCTTGCCCTCTCCTAATGTTTTAACTCAAATGATAGCATGTTACGCTCACTGGGTCTGTCTGTGCTTGTAGCTTTTGCCTGTCATCAGATTCTCAAAGTTGCCTATGACTCCACCCCCAAAAGATTAGGAGCCTTTAGGCTAAGTTCCAAATGTTTCAGAAAAGCTCAGGGAAAATGACTAAAGTTTCATTGACCACACTCACATGCTACTCCTTCAACTTGGAATATTCGTCCCTCCCTAGGTTCTTTGACAACTACTCACTTTGCAAACATCACTTCCTTGGAGAACACTCTCCTTCCCTTAACACACCCCCTCCCCCAACTAGGTGATGTCCCTCGGTTGTAAGGTTTCAGATCACTATGTACTTCTCCTTCCTAGCACACACATAAGCCATTGCATTAAAGTTTGTTTCTCGCCTCCGTCAGGACAGAAACTACATCTGTCTTGTTCACTGCTGACACACACTAATTGCTCAACAGAAATGTGCGCAGTGAAACTCGAACTCGGCTCAACCAGACGCCAATCCACTCTTCCTTCGTCTGCCACCTCGCTGTAGTCGGAAAATAGTTCCAAGATGTAAATAAAAAATCTCAACAGAAAAAGCTGGGCAATCTGCATCTCCACGATTAACGGAGGACCTTAGCAGAAACTGCTCACCGCGAGGTGTGACGACCGCAGGAGGGCGTCAATCAAGAAAATGCCCCCTTGCCCCGCAGGCGAGTGGAGCTGCACAGAGCCGAGGCCACAAGGGGTAGAGCCACGGATTCAATAGAAAACACGTGCAAAACTGGAAAGCAGTGCTGCGCGCAGCTGCGACCCCAGGACCCGGGGATAGGGGACACAGAGCAACCCCACTGGATCGGAGAAGACTGCACAAATTCTACCTGGCGCCGTAAGACCCAGGCCTTCCCTTGATTCCTCCCCGAAGCGGCTTCTGCGAGCGTCCTCACGGAAGTGGCTGAGTGCGGGGGCCCACAAATGAAAGGGGCTGGAGCCGCCACGAGCCCGGAGCCCCTGAAGTCTAGTCGTCCTTACCCCAAATAGGACGCAGCTAAGGGCTGGATTTCTGTCCTTGGGGCTGCCCCAGGAATTCAGGGCACTCTCCCAATACGTGCTCCGGAGACGCCCCGGGCAACAGCCAGTGCCACCGTTATTCCAGCGAGCGCGCCGACGGGGACAGTACTCTCAGGCCTGCGAAGTCGCGGCTCTGCCAGCGGCCTCTACGCCTGCCAGGCTCGAGTCCAGCTGCTCCGTGCCTGGGACAGGCCCCTGTCACCCTGGGCCCGGTCCTGGACCAGTGCTCCCCGAGTTTCGGCAGAATTGCCTCCCGGCAGGGGCTGGGACCACTTGGGTCCGTGTGTTCCAGGCGCTATTTTCCTCGTGTCTTCCCACGACGGACATGGCCCTGGGCTTCCTTCGAGGGCTTCCCGGACCAGGGTGCCTGGAACCCCGAGCGACGGCGGCGGCCAGCCGGGCACCGGGGCGCAGGGTCCTAAAAGGCTGCAAGCGAGCCTGTCCCGGGGGGCGGGGAGCTCGGCCGGCGGGGGCGGGCCAAGGGTGGGGGCGGGAGGCGGCTCCCGGGGCTCCGCGCCATTGGCCGCAGGGCCGGGCGGCAGGAAGGGGCCAGAGAGCGCGGCCCCACCCCGTGGGCGGCAGAGCCTATCGCCGGGAGCGCGGAGCGCGGATAAATGTAGCGCCGCGGCGCGGGCCGCCAGCTCTCCGAGGGGCCGGAGCGCAGCGGAGCCATGCAGTACCCACACCCCGGGCCGGCGGCGGCGGGTGCCGTGGGGGTGCCGCTGTACGCGCCCACGCCGCTGCTGCAGCCGGCGCACCCGACGCCGTTCTACATCGAGGACATCCTGGGCCGCGGGCCCGCCGCGCCCACCCCCGCCCCCACGCTGCCGTCCCCCAACTCCTCCTTCACCAGCCTCGTGTCCTCCTACCGGACCCCGGTGTACGAGCCCACGCCGATCCACCCCGCCTTCTCGCACCACTCCGCTGCCGCGCTGGCCGCCGCCTACGGATCCAGCGGCTTCGCGGGCCCTCTGTACCCCTTCCCGCGGACGGTGAACGACTACACGCACGCCCTGTTCCGCCACGACCCCCTGGGTAAGGCGGCCCGGGTCATGGCGGGGCCGAGCCGCGGCGGCGGCGAGGAAGGCGCCACCCGGCAGGTGGCAGCGTCCAGGAGGCGGCGGGGGCGGAGTGGGAGGCAATAGAAAGTTGTGGCAAAAGCGATCGAAAAGCGGCTCTCGGGCGCGCGCGGGGACAGGAGGCGCGGGCCCCAGTGGCGCGCGGCCGGGCTGACCGCACCATGACTCAGATTGGTTTTCCTGCACCTTGCAGGCGTCGGGGCGCGCGGGCCCGGGCGAGACCTCTGGCGCTGCCACGGGGGCTTGTGGCCGAAGGCAGTCTTGGGGCGCGTGTGTCGCTCGGGGTGGGGTCCCCTTAGCTGGAGGGACCGGGAAGGGAGTGCCAAGGCGCCCCGGGCGGGCCCTATGGGGCAGGGATAGCTGCCGGGCCCGGGTGGTTACGAGGCTGGACCTGGTTCAACAAGCTTGTGCAGTGAAAGAGCCTGACCCTTTCCGTTCATACAGGAAATCTTGAGTTCTCGATAGGAGTAAATCTGGTTTCAGAAGCTGTTAAGTGTTTTCCTGGCTGCATGAAGCAGACCCTTCCCCCGGAGTAGTGCACGCTGCTGATTATTTTATCGACATCCTCAATACAGACAAATTCAGGAAACACTCGACTTCTGATAGCCGGGATCCGTTTTTCTGATATTGTTCATTTCCTCTGTGTGGGATGTGACTTTATGGCAGCTAAAATAACCAGTTGCTTCCTTTTTTTTTCCCCGAGGCTGTTTTGCACTAGTCTGAAGCCTGACGTAAGCAAAATCTGGAAGAAAAAAAAAAAAAAAAAAACCAAACCAACAATGCCAGCTTTCAGTGTTTGGGGGCAGGCCTGCAGACCCACGGACGGACGGACGGACGGACTGACTGACAGGTCTTTGGAGTAGGAAAGGCAGTGAGGACACCTAGGGCATATGGTATTTTCGGGGCTTGTCCCCGTCAGTGCGCGGCCTAAGAAATAAGCCCACGGTGAGCCGCACTCCGGGTGGCCTTTGGCGTCTTTGGCATCTGAAGCCCAGGGGGAAATAAAGAAAGAGGGGTCCTTGCCTTGGGCCACCAGGGTTTTAAATTTACTCTCAGCTATTGGCAGCTTCTGTAGGGACCCTAGAGACAGACTAGCATTTTCATTAATTAACATTTTAATGACCTCATGTTTATGAAGCGGCATCTAGCACAGCTCTCCACCCTCCTTTCTCATCGTTAGACAGACTTGGAGGGGATTATATTTTAGTTCTTTACTTAAAAAAATATTTTACTGTATTTTTGATTCCAGCCTCGAGGGTTTGGTGCGGGCGGTGACCCCGGCGTGACTGTCTTCGCCTGCTGGGGCCAGAGCGGGACCCTCAGCCGGGCACGGCCTGGGGTGAACGTTTTCACAGAGCGCGCCCTGGGTTTCCTTGGGTTACTGCTGGGACCGCGCAGGAGGAAGCAAAGGGTTTTTCGAGATAGACCAACAGGAAACACATTGACGGAAATGTTGCCATAGCCCACGGGGTAGCTTTAACTGGCCGCCCCCGCCGCCGGGTGTGAAATCAGAGGAGGCCGCTGCGCCCTGGAGCTAGGATTGGAAGCTCCAGGAACGGCCTAGAGTCGGCGCCTGGCCCGAGGGCTTCCCAAGCAGGCTCCTGCCCGCGGCCCCGGGCCGGAACGCCTTGGGTAGTGTAACAGCCCGGTTCCTTCCCAACACAGACAGACTCTGGGTATTTGGAAAGTGCGGCTCACCAAGTGAGAGGGCCTAGAAGTGAGAAGAGTTGTGTATAAATTCGAGAGCGACTCGTTCAAGAGGGTTTATTTTTAAGCCCAATTTATAGTGGGTGTTCTTTTGGGGGTCAAAAGATTTGTGCTTGAATCCAGCTATGGGTGTGATGGCCGTTTGTGTCTGTGAGTGTACAAGGGTCGTCTGCATGCATATACAGCGTATGTGTGTGTGACTTTGCGTGTTTCTGTCTCTGGGTATGTATGTGTCTTGGTGGGCACGTATTGGGTCCTTGGGTGGGTGGGCATATGTGAACATGTCTGGTTGAGTGTCCTCCTGCGTCCCCTACTCCCCTTTGTCACTCCCAGGGCCTGGCCACTCCAGGGCTGTCACCCACTAACCCTAGGCTCTCTGGCTCTCTCGCTTCCCCTAGGCAAACCTCTGCTCTGGAGCCCTTTCTTGCAGAGGCCTCTGCATAAAAGGAAAGGTGGCCAGGTGAGGTTCTCCAACGACCAGACCATCGAGTTGGAGAAGAAGTTTGAGACCCAGAAATACCTCTCTCCGCCGGAGAGGAAGCGTCTGGCCAAGATGCTGCAGCTCAGCGAGAGACAGGTGAGCGCGCCTGTGGGCTCGGGGCCGATTCCTGGTCCGGGGGTCGCGGGCGGAAGACAGACTTCCAGCCACCTTGCGCTCTGGCGGGTCTCATCGCGCTATCTAACGCCAGGAGCGCTGATCTGCTCGACAGCCGCGGATCAGCTTCTCCATTACCCCCCCAGGCGCCTTGGGTTCGTGGCAAGTTTTCTTTCTGTCTTTCCTGTAGGTCAAAACCTGGTTCCAGAATCGTCGCGCTAAATGGAGAAGACTAAAACAGGTATCGACATGGTTGTGTTTCTATGGAAATAAATATTTTTATCATGTTATCTCAATGCGAAGCCTGTTATGGGTTGTATGCAAAAGTCATTTGAGAGACTGTTTAACCTCTTCACCTTGATTAAAAAGGCAAATAGTCTTGCTGAAATTCAGGATGAGTTGCTCAGGTGGCAGTAATGCTAAAAGCACCTAATGCAGTTCCTATATCAATTATGCTGGGTTTTCACACACTGGCTAGTAAAACTCCGGGCTAATTGTTTTATAAACCCCATATGTTGTTTATCTAATTAACGCAGGAAAGATAAAGTAATTGACAGTAAATGACTTAAGCAGTTATCTTTGGGAGAAAATTGTTTCTTTTATTTACACAGCCATAATAAAACCAGGCAGAGCTCAAGGGTAAATATAAGGAAATAAACACCTTTCAGTCTTGTTTGCACTGTTTTTAGAAGAATTAAATATCAAAGAGTTTAAAATTATTTCCCACCTAATGCCAGCTCTTAAAATGAATATAAGACATGTAAGAGAATATACAAGCTGAAACTTACTAACAGTCTTTTTTTTCCAATGACCTTGTTACGCAATATGCGATAAAAAGTAAAGGCTAATTCAGTTTTTGAAAAACCTCTATTGACTTAAAGCTAAAGATTTGTTTTTGATGTTCTAATCTGCAGGTCTTCTCCATAGTTATCTGACAATTGCTGTATTGTTCATTTGTCAGTGTATGTACAGTTTAGAATAAATAAAATATTTTTGAAACAAGTAATACGAGTGGGGAAATTGAAAGCAGTGTGCATTTTTAAATTTAGCAGTCATAACTTTTTCATTAAAAATCAGATGGTGTCACAACACTTTGAAACAGAAAATATCCCATAATTTCATTATTCTAACATGATTTAAAAATTTGCAGATTCCCTCTCAATCTCTGACCCTGTGCATCTATTTGTTACTTAGTTGCAAGCCTGGTGAATATATTATTCTATAGTCTTGCTTAAAAAAAACCATAGCAATATATCATAATATTTCTTTGTAGTGTTTATGTCTATTTTAGACAAACAGTATTAAGAATTCACTCACTTATTTGGTTCTTGGTCAAAGATTTGACTGCAGTTTACCAGGAATTTTTAAAACAGCGGTTCCTATGTAATATGTGGGAATATATATTCCAGAAATTTTCTCCAGGTTTTAAGTAAATTGCAGTGAATTGTCTCCCTTTGCAGTTGGCAACATTCTCTCAGTTTTGCATTTTTACCTTTGCCATGATTTTGTAAGTTGCTCCGTATCATTTATAAGTTTATAAATTTAGTCCAGAAAATGGAGGAAAAAGGATTCAATCTAATGATTTTGAAACTTTCTCCTGAATTCACTACATAGCATTCATAGTTTTTAAATGGCTGAGAGACCCTGTTAATTGGCAAGGTTTAAAAATACTTGAAGAATGAAGATAGTGTGTATCTGTAGTAATCTGATTTCCCTTCTCCCTTAAACTCTTAGAACCTTGAGACCATGAGTCTGGGCTGGAGCTAAGTGTTCATTTGACACAACCCATTTAGTTGTATTTGTGACTGCTTGTTCTTTTCTCACAAGAGCATGATCTTTCTCTGATGTGACAGGCACTTTTATTCTAAAGTGAGACAGAAGCACAAATATGTGTTTTCTGAATAAAAAGATTATAGCTGAAAGCAAGAGATAAACTAAAAATTTTAAAGACGATAAAGAATGAAAACACATTCTGATCTGCGTCTCTTATGCCTCCATATTTCACGAGCCTACCAATTTCACTTTCATTCCTTTCATCCAGGAAAACCCTCAAAGCAATAAAAAAGAAGAACTGGAAAGTTTGGACAATCCTTGTGACCAAAGGCAAGACTTGACCAGTGAGCAGAATAAAGGTGTTCTAGATAGCTCTCAGTGTTCGCCCTCCCCTGCCTCCCAGGAAGACCTTGAGTCAGAGATTTCAGAGGATTCTGATCAGGAAGTGGACATTGAGGGCGATAAAGGCTATTTTAATGCTGGATGATGACCGTCGACATTGGCATGTTCGGAAAACTGGATTTGGGAATAACATTTGCTACAGAGAATCTCCATAGGCGATACTGGAAAACTCTGAGAAAGGGAATCAATTTTCTGGTATTCTGGAAACCTAAAATATTTGGTGCACTGGCTAAACAGCAAACTTACACTGAAACCTTAATTTTGACGTAAATGGTTTATATACTGATTTTAGGTTGAATGATGAAGGGACTCTTCACTGCTTAGATTCACCCCCTTTTTAAAAAGGAAATTGTTTTTTCTATTTATAAAAAGTAATTTTTGAATTTTTTGTTAAATTTTTAAGTTATAACTTTAAAGATTTTAATAAGATCTTCTTGAATGACGTTTCTACAATCTGTATCTACATCCTACTTAATGGAAAAGCAGAAGGGCATCCCAGATCCAGAGGTATGCCTTGGAAAAGGGGCCCACATTTCAGGCAGCTTTGGAATATTTTTAAAGAAAATGTTCTTTACTTTTATATTACATTCTTATACTGCTGCCTTAAATCCAAAGTGATCTCAGAGCTTCTGTCTCTGAGATGTGTGTGTTCTTTTTGTCAAAGAGAAATAGTTGATAAGAATCTTAAATGCTTGTTTTGCACTGTCACTAAGTACCTATATGACCAAGGTGTTAAAGGAATAGTACAGTACAAATCAAGCAGACAAACTGACTCGTCGGTGACTAAAATTAATCACAGACGAACTAGAAGTAGCAAGTTGATTAACTGTAAGTAGACTGTAGATATTGTGTTTTATATCAAACAGTGTTTATAATGTGTGTGTATATAATTTTTTCGCTGTAAAAAAAAAAGGCCAAAACGGTGGTGGTGTTGTTGTTGTTGTTGTTGTTGTTTTTAAATGAGTAACTTGTGTATAAAATAAACCCATCGGTGGGACGACTGATCTAGTCGGACCTCTCTTACTTCCAGGGAAACAAACGCAAGCGCCTCGCGGGGCTGGGCGCGGGGCTGCGCGAGGCAGCGGGTGGGTGGGCTCCTGGAAACATATTTGGGCCTTTCCCCAAGGAAGGGAGAGGGCGGGGGGAGGGGCTCGGTGTGCGTGCGTCGCCGCAGGGGGAGGCTCCCGCCCGCGGACCCCCGAGCGCTGCAGGTGGGAAACCCCGGCGTGCCGGGTGGCGGGAAGAGCGAGGGCCGAGGTCGGCCGCGCGGCTGAGCGCGGGGCCGCCGAACCCCATTGATTCGCCTCGGCTCCCAGCCTGGCCCGGGCCACCGTCCTTGACCCGCGTGAGTCAACACTGCGTCATCCCGAGGCGGCCGAGCCGGGGTAAGGGGGGTCCGCGGAGGGGGAGGGAGGGCCTGGCGGGCAAGAGCAGGGAGGTAGTTTGCGCCGAGACTTCGGGTCTCAAGCTTCAGCGAGCTTCAGAAGCGCCTGCAGACTTCTTGATACTCATTGCCGGCCCGTCGTTGACAGAGTTTCTAATTTGGCAGGTCTGGGTGGGAGCGGGATTTGCACTTCAACAAGGGCTCAGGTGGTGTCAAAGCTGTTGGTCGGAGTCCCTGAGTTTTGAGAACCACTGTTCCAAGGTGTAGAAGCAGGTGGGGCCCTTATACCTATACCCCCTCACTCCTTTCTCACTTGCTTCCCTTCCAGTAACTTCTGTCGGGGTGAGAGCAGAAGGTGGGGATGGCTGAGAGGGAGGAAGGAGAAAGAAGGGCCTTGTCTAGGCCGGTGGGAGCAAGAGGCTAATGGCTGAGGGGAGGCCAAAGGGCCGAGGAATGGGTACTGTGAGATGGGGGAATGGAAGCGCCCAGGTAAGGGTGGGTGTGGGGCTGAGAGGAAGGGTGGCCTGAGGTTTCTGACTAGCCCGGGGATTGCATACAGTTGCTTGCCTACCTGAGCCATCAGGTCTCTGACATTCCAGGAAAATTATGAGAGGCCTGTTGGGGGAGAGGCCCAGAAACCTCTTCCTTCTAGCCTGGGCCTTCATGGAGGCCTCTAGTTGTTTGTGGAGTTGGGTGCCTCCTGAGGGCTCCTGAAGGAATGACTCCACCCCTGGCATGGCTGACCAGGGCTCTGGTTCCCTAGACATGAGCACTCAGGTGAAGACAGAGTGAAAAGGTCATTGCTTTTAGCGAGTTGTCACATTCTCCCTCCTTAGATTTCAGGAAGGCTCCTGGAATTGCCTGTGAATTTACATTTCTGAGAAAATTAGTACCAGTTCCTTAAGCAGAGAGGTGTGAATTGGCCTGGAAATTTAATAATTTGGGTTGGAATTTTAGTTCTTGGCCTCAGTTCTCTCATCTGTGGAATGAAGATGGTCTAATTGATCCACGTGATCCTTTCCAACCCCCCAGTTACCAACTCACTTCAAGCTCTTTATTGTTCCCCCTGTTCTCTGTGTCTTCTCAATGTTGGGGTCCAAAGTTGACCTCTAATTGGAGGGTCTCCCTTCCCATCAGCTGCAGGCTCCCAACTCCCAGACCCTGCCTGACGGTTACATGTCAGGTTCAAGGATCGTAATCAGTCTCATTTGAAAAAGGGACTGTCAGTATCAGAGTTTTGGAAAATGGGAGGCTTGTGGGCCTAATATGGTATTAAAGCAATCCTGAAATCAGTTCGTGTGTGTTTCACTCCCGGAGATAACCTCTGGTTAATGTTTATTTTTGGGAATAACTGTATCATGATGATCAAGCAGAGAAATACAGGCTTATGTATTGATTGGCACTAGAAAAGTTGAAGGGTGAAATCTTGTTTTAAAGTAGACAGTTCTTGAAACCAGGATGTTTTCCAGTTTAAAGCTATTCCCAACCCTCATCAAGTTACTCACGTTCTGAATCTAAACATATTCTTTTTAAAAAAATTCTTATTTATTTTTGAGAGAGAGAGAGAGAGAGAGAGAGAGAGAGAGAGAGAGAGAGAATCCCAAGCAGGCTCTGTGCTGCCAGCAGAGAGCCTGATATGGGGGCCGAACCCATGAACTGTGAGATCATGACCTGACCTAAAGTTGAATGCTGAACTGACTGAGCCACCCAGGTGCTCCTGAATCTAGACATATTCTTAAGAATCAAGAGCATGTTCACTGGGAGAAATACAGTGTTCTCAGGACACAGGTTGGCATTACGTGTTTTCAAAATGCCCCATTGTAGATTGCCAATGAATATTTACAAATTCTTCCTACAATCCAGGCATTTTTCATTTGTTTGTCTTTTGGCTATTTCATGTTGAAGCAGCATGTATGACCTTTACAGCACAACTCCTGTCTTGTTTTTAACTCTTTTTATCAGGAGATTCAACTGAAAACGGTTATCATTTAGCAGAAAGACAAACAGAAAACCACATTTTTGTAAGCAAAACGTTAATGATTGGAAGAATTGCCCTAATTTCACCATGACAGTGTGTGATTAATCCCCTGGGTCATGTACTTATACTTTAAGTTATTCAGTTCGTCGGTCTTTGATATTCAGAACCCTTTCTAACTTAATAGGATATTGATTTTGTTGGATGATGTACTTTGACTCTTTAAACAACATCCCTTTTAGGGATGACTAGCCTGCTGTGTAGTATTTTATTTAGAGAACTATTGCATAAGGTTACTTTTTCTTACTTTTTATGGTTTTCTCAGGGTGAAAGCTGATAAAACATCTTGTGGGAAAAGAGGAAACCATCTCTGATAGTGAAAGTACCTATTCTCTTTCAACATTTCTGACAACTTTTTTTTTTTTGGTGGTGGTTTCATTGCTGTGAATATTCATTTTACTTAATGGAGACAGGGTAGAGATTCAAGAAAATGTATTCAGACTTGGGGGAAGTGCATTTTGTTGGGGACAGACTGTCTTTACCAAAATTCCCATTCCAGTTATACTGCCTTGTGGAAGATGACATGAACTCAGAAGCTCACTCTTTCGATTTTTCTTTAAAATCGAATATCAATGATCCTTTAAATCTGTGATTGGAGGTGAGGCTTTTGTGACTCCTAACACGGGACAGAAGGTGGAGAACCAAAAGTTACCCAGGATGCTTCTAAATGGTTAGGAGTTTGGTATCTTGTAAAAATAATCAGATGTTATACCAACATTTCCTTTTCGTCGCTTGGGGTTTCATGAGATTCCAGCTGGACTCTGTACTTGTCTAATCGAATTTCAGTCCCTTGAGACATTTTTTGGTATTGTTGTTGAATCCAAATGACAGGCACTTTGGAGATTCCTACCACCCACCAAAATCGATCCAAGGTCCTCCGAACAGCAGCTACCCCTTCAGATCTGGCTGTGGAGACACCTATTGCAGAAATTATACCATGGTGGATAAGAGCAGGGCTGGAAGTATGGCTGACAGGTCTCCTACGTCTCTTGCTGGTTGGGGACCTTGGGAAATGTGAATTCTCAGCCCCAGTTCCTAGAGAGGTGGGCAGCTCACCTGAGAGGGAGCGTTATACGTGGTACAGAATGGGCACTAAGTGTTAGCTAGAAAAACTAGAAAGCCCTCACTGACTCCCTTCTTTTAAGGTGGCTCTTTGATTGGCTTTCAGTCGGATGTACACAAATCTGTGCAGACAATGGAGAGGGCTGCCGGGAGGTGACCTTGGAGCTGGCAGAGGCATTTCCTGTCTGTGGAGGATCTTGACTTTGGAACATCCGGCAGTTGCCTCGAGGTTTTCGAGGTGACTGAACATTTTAACGTGTAGCTGCTCAAAAAAAAAAAAAAAAAAAAAAAAGGAAAAAAAAAAGTCACTGCCAATTTCAAACGATTTTCCAGATGAAAGCCAATGAGACAGCTTCTCGTTAAAAACAATTTTTTAAGGCATATTTTCTAACCATTAGATTTTTTTTTTCTAATTTGAAAGGGAAGTTTGGTATCATTCAAAATCTTAAATATTTAAAAATCTCATCACTTTCCAAATACAACTACAGGAAAAAGTTCACGGTACCCTGCACTCCCCAAAATACTTACAGGAAGAGAAATACCTATTGAGTTTGTCTCTGTGAAACTTGTTTATATTTTTCTTTTATAGTTTAATTATGCCCTTCATCCTTCCTTCCCTCTCTGTTTATTCCTTTCCCTTCTCCACTCCATCTACCCGCCTGCCCCCCAGGATTTTACTTCCTTATTCATTTTATTTCCCCATTAAGAATAAAAAATTCTTGTGGGCCTGGGTGGCTCAGTTGGTTGAGCATCCGACTTTGGCTCAGGTCATGATCTCTCAGTTCACGGGTTCGAGCCCAGCATTGGGCTCTACTGACAGCTTAGAGCCTGGAGCCTGCTTCTGATTCTGTCTCCCTCTCTCTCTGCCCCTCTCCCGCTTGTGCTATGTATGTCTCTCACTCTCAAAATAAATTTGAAAAACATTTAAAAAAAGAATAAAAATTCTTTATATGTCACAATTACAGCCAAGATTTTCTTCAAACATATAGAAATGCTCAGCTTTCAGGTGGAGATCCTACCTTTGAGGAAGATGTTATTGTTGGAGTCTTAATATCCTGCCCTCATCCCTCTAAGGACAGTTCTTTAGCTTTTTTTTTTTTTTTTTTTTTTTTCATTCTTGTTGGACCAGGATAAGCAATAATAGAAGAGTAATAATAGTTGTCCCTGTAGGAGTCAAGCACTTAATAGCACTGGGGTGTGATGGAGGTGACTGCTATGAGGTACAGGCACAAAGTGTCATGGCAGAGCCCTGCAGGGGCTCCTGGCAGAGAAGAGGAGATGGAATGCTGTTCCAGGGAGAGACATGGTCACGTTGGTTGATGTGGAGGTGAAAGAAGGCAGGGAAGAAGTATGACTAGAATCTTCAGAGGGTTTTGTTTCCAGAATTTTGGAGAAGGGATTATGGACTGGTATTCTCTCCCTACAGTCACATAGAGCTCTTCGCTTTTAGGTTTGCAGTTTCCTCTCTCTAGAATTCTCTTCTCCCAGATAGCCATCCTCCTGGCAGTCTCCCTCACCTCGCTAGGGTGGGACTTCCCTAGCCATTCTATTTAAAATCACAACCCGTCTTCCCTATTCCCCTCCCACAATTTGCTTTTCTCTATTTCACCTATTATAATTGAATGTAATCTTCTTATTTATTATTTATTTCTCCTCATTGAAATGTTAATGCCATGAGGGTAGGAATATTTGTGTTTTGTCTACTGCTACATATATATCTCCAGCCTGACACATCATACATACTCCACAAGTAATACATTAAATGAACGAATGAACACATATTGAACATTTCCTATGTATTAACATTTTAACATTATATAAGTCCTTCACATAATTTTTATCATTTAATCCTCACAAAAATTCTGTGAGGTAGATACTGTTATTTGCCCATTTTCCAGATAAGGAAACTGTCACTAAAAAGTTAAGTCCCAAACCTCAATTACTCTACTAGTCAATGTTGTAATGTGAACTTCCTTGTTTAATCTCTTGTGCTCTTGAGAATGTGTCAAGCAGGGTATAATTCTAGCTATAAGAGGAGCATTGGGGTTTTCTGTTCATTTTATGTAATCTTTTTGCCTTAATTTAAGTCTAGCATTAAATTCGGAAGGGGTTACCATACAGTATAGGAGATAGGCAGTTTCTGTCTGTGTGGTACATTATTCTGTTACACTAGGAAACCAATAAGCTGGAGCACTATTCCAGTTTTCTGAGGAAATGAGCATTATAAAATATGCTTTATACTTTTCAAGGTGGTAAAAAAGAGGCTGCCACTGGTCCATGTTGTTTAGTGTTCCTATTATATGTAATGTTTAGTATCATTACATTTATTCTTCTCTGAGTCACTGATGAATGTTCCACAAGCTTCTGAATATATAAGCAGTGCAGCGGCTTACTATGGTGTCCGTTGCATCGAGCACTATGTTGGACATGTGGTAAGCTTTTAATAAATGTTTTACTACGGAATGAGAGCTAAAACCATGTATCATATAACTCTTGTTATATTTCCTATTCGTTGGCCACGGAAACACAGTTTTTCCTGGATGGTTCCAGGAGCACAGCAGAAAGCATAGTAGGGGCTGCAAGTGAGGAAGAGTCTGCTGGGCTTGGGTAAGGGTGGGGTGGGGGCAGGGGACAGGAGGTCTATTTAAGGCTACAAGCACTAAAAGAAGATGTTCTTCCCCTCTTCTTACTGACATGAATATTAAGAGGAAGTGCTTTTGTGGGTTTATATTGGTTCTTTTTCCCTTCAGATTTGGCAATTTTGTTCAATTTCAAATTCACACTTCTCAATTTCAATCAAGAGTTTTATTTAAAATGTACCCATTTTATTGAAAAATGACACCATTTGTGGTTATTACTACTGTTTTTATTGACACCATCCACTTAGCAAATGGAAGCAGGAAAACCCAAACGTTTTCAGTGATCTCTTAAAGTATTCCTTGAATTGCAAAGAAACAATTGTAGAAGGAACATAAAATGTGTTTGCTTCACACTCTGGTTCAAAGTTTTAGCCTTCCTTAGCTGCTTATGGAATCTGCATTACTACAGACTTTCCATTCATTGTAAATTAGACCAGACTAATTCAATAAATGTTTAAAAAATGGCCCCTGAGTGCAGGTTCAGACGTCCAGAGGAAGTGGTTTCTTAGACACCTGCCTCCCATATATTGACCCGATAGTATGTAGGTGGAAGGCAGTGAGATAGTCATGATGATGTATGGTGCTGTTGATTAGTTAATTGAAGGTAAAATTTTTAGCTTCCTCAGGCAATTACCTGACATCATTAAGGTCTTTGAAATCACCCAAATGCCATTTTGCCCGAGGCAGCTGCCCCTTATTTAGATGTCATTTCAGGCATTAAGAAAAGCACAATGCTAGTGGTAACCAGGGAATTTAAGCCTGCAGTTTCTTGAATATATTGTCCCGAATCTTAGCCATTATTCAGTATTATCCGTCCTGTTGGAACATGAGACACTAAAACCTATCTACATTTGTGTGGTGTTTCCTTTTCAGAAAGTTTTTTGAAGTGTCGTGTTTATAAAATATGTATTTTTAACAAATGAAATTGTTTTTTAAAATGGTGTCATTTTATTCTTATTTTTATTTTTAAGGAAGCTTCTTGTTAAACTATAATTACATAAAACAAAGTTCACAATCATGGGTGTATGGCTCACAAAATGAATACTTCATGTAACTGGAATCCATATGATAGCATGGAACAGACCTACTGGATCTCCAGTCACTGGGTCACTGTCCCCATGGCTGCTCCAAGGAAAACCACCATGCTGATTCTTTTTTTTATTTTTTTATGTTTATTTATTTTGGAGAGAGAGAGAGAGAGAGAGAGAGAGAGAGAGAGAGACTCTGAAGTGGGCTCTGTGCTGACAGCGGTGAGCCCAACTCAGGGCTCGAACTCACAAACCGCAAGATCATGACCTGAGCTGAAGTCAGGTGCTTAACCGACTGAACCACCCAGGCGCCCCTGATTCTAAACAGCATAGGTTCATTCGCTGATTTTTGAACTTTATATAAATAAAATCCTACCGTTGTGCTCTCTTCTGTCTCTGGCTTCTCTAGTTTACTTTTTTGTTGGTAAAATTCATCCATGTTATTGTGTGATGTTATTCATTCATTCCAACTGCTGTGTCGTAGTTCATTGTATGAATTTTCATGCTACTGTAAATAATACATCTGAACATAAAAACTGTTTTGCAAAATTTACACATTTAAAAACAATATCACTGTTCACATATTATAACCAGGCACTTACTGTTCAAAAGGCATGATCCATATGTAATTCAAAGAATTACAACTGTGCAACTCCTAGGTGCACAGAAGGAGAAAAGGCAGAAAGACCAGGGCGCATTGTCAAGAAACAAGTGACTATAGCCCATCACATATCAGGAGAACTGGGAATATTAGTAGCTAAACTACTACCTAATTTTTACATTCAGGAAGATTAAATTAAAAAAAATTATTCTAGGGGCACCTGGGTGGCTCAGCCATGTTTAGCTTGTGTGAGTGGGGGAGGGGCAGAAGGAGAGGGCGAGAGAGAATCTTAAGCAAGCTCCACACCGCAACCCTGGGCTCCAACTCTTGACAGTGAGATCATGACCTGAGCCAAAAATCAAGAGTCTGACGCTCAACCGACTCAGTCACCTAGGCACACCTGTTCTGTATCTTTCTAAAGAACATATTAATCTCCTAAATTTCAGTGATTATGCATTTGAGGTGATGAGGGGTAGAAGGGATCTCTCATTTTGTGGGCCCTCTGGCAAATTCCTGAGCTGGGTTGCCTTTCTACTTGCCGTCAGTTCTAGGGTTGAGTCAAGGCCCAGTGTCTATTAAAGCTTGTAACAGCTCACCCCAGGGAAGTGTTCTCAGGTAAAGCATTCCTAGTAATACCCAGGCTGTCCATCCAAATAATAGAGTATTTAAATGAACTCAAATGTTGATTACAATCCTTCCATCAAATTATTAAATTAATTCAACCATTCACTCAACAAACATTTATTGAGTACCTACTATGTGCCAGGGACTGTAAGAGGCATGGGGGATATAAATTTGAATAAGACACAGCATGACTTTAAAGATCAGAGTCAAAAACGTACTTTGGATTTCCAATATTTAAAGACAAACCTAGGGGCGCCTGGGTGGCTCAGTCAGTTGAGCATCTGACTCTTACATCTGGGCTTGGGTCATGATCTCATGGTAGTGAGATCAAACCCCAGGTAGGGCTCTGTGCTGAGTATGGAGCCTGCTTGGGATTCTCTCTCTCTCTCACTCTTCTGTCCCTCCCCTGCTTGTATGCGTACTCTCTCTGTCTCAAAAATAAATAAATAAATAAATAAATAAATAAATAAGTAAATAAACAAATATTTAAAAATTTTAAAAAATAAAGAGAAACCTATTTCTTTTTAAAAATTTTTTTAATGTTTTTTTTTTTTTTATTTATTTTTGAGACAGAGAGAGACAGAGCATGAACAGGGGAGGGTCAGAGAGAGGGAGACACAGAATCCGAAACAGGCTCCAGGCTCTGAGCTGTCAGCACAGAGCCCGATGTGGGGCTCGAACTCACGGACCACGAGATCATGACCTGAGCCGAAGTTGACCGCTTAACCAACTGAGCCACCCAGGCGCCCCAAGAGAAACCTATTTCTATTGCGAGTACAAGTATGATTTTTTTTTTGCTATATCATGGCTCCATTCCATTTCAGTTCCTGAGTTAGGCTTTATAAAAGCTCTTAACCAAACAGTCCACAGCAAAATATTTAATGACACATGGACATTCCAAAGTTATAAATAACCAGCTAAGGCAGCCCTGATTTTAGAATTGCCCCACCAATGAATGCTCTCTTCTTTCCTCGTTTTCATCTTTGGCCTCTTGTGCCCACTTCATCCCACAACATAGTGTGGTTAGAACAATAATCAGGGGCGCTTGGGTGGCTCAGTTGGTTAAGTGTCGGACTCTTGGTTTCAGCAGAGGTCATGATCTCACAGTTTTGTGAGTTCGAGCCCATGTCTAGCTCTGCACTGACAGCAAGGAGTCTGCTTAAGAACCTCCCTCTTCCTCCTTCTCTCTTTGCCCCTCCCCCTGTTGTGCTGTCTCTGTCTTTTTCAAAAAAAAAAAAAAAAAACTAAAAAAAAAAAAAAAAAAAAGAACAATAATCAAAGTGTCTGGGGGGTGCATGGGTGGCTCAGTTAAGCATCCAAGTTGGGCTCAGGTCATGATCTCACGG
The DNA here is from genome assembly GCF_023721935.1 of Panthera uncia. Lineage (NCBI taxonomy): Eukaryota > Metazoa > Chordata > Mammalia > Carnivora > Felidae > Panthera > Panthera uncia. The sequence continues at coordinate 51,053,448 of NC_064818.1, forward strand.
TTTGTGAGCTTGAGCCCCACACTGGGCTCTCCACTGTTAGCACAGGGCCTGCTTTGGGTCATCTGTCCCCCTGTCTTTACCTCTCTCTCTTTCACGTTCACTCTCTCAAAAATAAAAACATTGGGGTGCCTGGGTGGCTCAGTCGGTTAAGCGTCCGACTTCGGCTCAGGTCATGATCTCACGGTCCGTGAGTTCGAGCCCCGCGTCGGGCTCTGTGATGACAGCTCAGAGCCTGGAGCCTGCTTCAGATTCTGTGTCTCCCTCTCTCTCTGACCCTCCCCTGTTCATGCTTCGTCTCTCTCTGCCTCAAAAATAAAACATTAAAAATAAATAAATAAATAAATAAATAAATAAATAAATAAACATTAAAAAAAATAATGTATCCCAAGCAAATGAAGTTATCTAGCATCCCATACCCAGAGCTGCCATCTCTCTCTTTCCTAGGCTGTGCCTGTGTCCATCTCACCTGGTTTCACTTGGGTCATTCTGCCCACCTTATGCAGGTCTGTGGTTGGCCAGCTGTCTTCCTTCCTCCTCTTGCTTCTTTGACCCTGCTCTTCCTTCCTCCACTCCTTTTTCTCTTTGTTTTGTTTTATTTGGAGCTAAAAAAAGTCCTCCAAGTAAAGTTGAGTGTATGATTAGATCATTGAAAATACCTCTTAAAGGAAAAGAAAAATGATAATTCTTGAAGTGAAAATTAGGGAAGGTACCCAAAAGTGCCTTGGAATCTTCACAGACCTCTTTTACCATCATCTAAGAGTAGTGGTTATTCAATTTTGTTTTCTGTTTTCATTACTATAATTACAACAGTTTGTTTTCTATTATCTGCCTTGTAGATAAGGGCTGTTTCAGTTACCTACAGATTAAATAAGTGGACTGCACTGGGACCTGATCTTTTTGTATGAGTCTGTTTATCTATCTGTCTTGGTTATGAAAGCCGTATATCCTCAATGTGAAATATTTGAAAAATTATGTCTATAGAAGAAAACAGTAATCACCTATAATCCCACCAATATAGGGGTTAAATTGTATAGAAAGTTTAGGATATTTCCTGTTTTGTTTTCTCCACATGTTTATATGTATAATAATTTTAAATTATGACTTTTTCCATCTTAAAATTATTTTTGAATAGTTATAAATAGTACAGAGGGTAATAGAGTAAAAAATATGTGTCCCTCCTATCCTTCTCTCCCTACCTCAGCCATATAGTTCACCATTAGAGGCAATCTCTTAGTGATTTCCTTGGTAGTCTTCCAGTGATGATCTACATATATGCCAGGACATTTATAATGAACTCCTTCTCTTTTGCTTCAATACAAATCATAACGTACTACACATTCTTTTCTCTATCTTGCCTTTTTCACTTAGCAATGGATTTTTTTTTAAACAATGATGGGTTAATTAAAAAAGCTTTTAAAAAAATTTATTTGTTTTGAGAGAGAGAAAAAGTACAAACAGGGTCAGAGAGATAGAGAGAGTGAGAATCCCAAGCAGCCTCCACACAACAGCATGGAGTCCGATGCGGGGCTAAAACCATGAGATCATGACCTGAACCAAAGTTGGACGTTCAACCAGCTGAGCCACCAAGGTGCCCCAGCGCCCCAGATTTTGAAGGCCTTCCCATATCAGTATGGATAGAGCTCCCCTTCTGCCTTGCTTCTCCTCTCCTCTCCTCTCCTCTCCTCTCCTCTCCTCTCCTCTCCTCCCCTCCCCTCCCCTCCCCTCCCCTCCCCTCCCCTGCCTCCCCTCCCTCCCCCTCTTTCTTTCCTTCCTTCTCCTCCTCCTCTTCCTCCTCCCCCACCCTGCTGGATTGTATTCCCTTTTATGTCTGAATCCTAACTCATTTAATGTACATTTAGGTTGTTTGCAGCCTTTTGGTATTACAAACAATGCTTTGATAAATATCATGTATACACATCATTTCTGCTCTAGCATATCTAGGAAAAATTCCTGGAATTGGAATTGCTGGATCAAGGTGTATGTACCTAGATAGATATGGCCAATTCACTCCCTATGGTTTATCATAATTAAGAGTATATTGAACATGCAATTTTGTTATCTGTGTTTAAAATTATTTATTTGGGTTTTTATTGAGCTCTATGCCCAATGTGGGGCTTGAACTGATGACCCCAAGATCAAGAGTTGCATGCTCTACCAACTGAGCCAGCCAGGCGCCCCTTAAAACATTTCATATAAATAAATACTTTCTTTTATAAATACCATGTTAATGATTACATAATGTATTCTTACGTAATGACGCCATAATTGCTTAATTCTTTTATCGTTGGCTTGTATGACATTGTTTTGTTGTTGTAACTTTTCTAAAATGAGCACAGTTTACCTCCATTTCAGTTTCATTCCTTCTAGAGTACATTCATAGAAAACAATTCATTGAGCCAAAAGGATGAATATTATTGATAACTATTGTAAAATTATTTCCTGGGAAAGTTCTACTAGTTTATGTCAGGAGAGAACAAGCCTCATTTCACCCCACCTTCACCAGTGAGGCAGCTTATCTATCTAATCTTTCTTAATGGTCTAGGAGTGGAATGATATATTTTAATTTTATGTTTAATTTTTTTAATCAAAAATTGAATTATTTTATCTATTTCTTTTTCTTCTTTAGCATATTACATTTCATGCCTCAGTCCTTTTCATATGGATTTATTTGAATTCTTTATGTTGGAGGACATGACTTTTTGTTTTATTTATTACAGAAATATTTCTTAGTTTCTAAAAAAGGTGCTTATAATTTTTATGTGAGAAATTTTATGTAGTCAAATGTAGCGATGATTTCCTTTATTTCTCTTAAGCTTAGAAAGTCTTTCCTCATTGAGAGAGCAATGAGCATTTACCTGACTTAAGAAAACTCTTCCTAAGACTCTCCCTTCTCTCCGATGCTCCTTCTCTCTACATTTAACTCTTAATTTCTTTTGCCCCACAGTATGAAGTGAGGAACCAAATAAAATTTTTCTGTGAAATATCTAACCAAGTATCCCATTTGTTCAGTAATTGTTTTTGGCCCTTTTACTATATTAAATGTCTAAAAATATGTTGGTTTTTGGATGAAGTATAATGTTCTTACAATTTGGTTTTTGTATTTCATATATCTGTAGCTGAGTTTGAGAACTAGAGTTTGCTTTCAGCAGCACAAGGATGAGAGCTCCTGCTCATCCTTACAGATAATCAACTCTCTCCTTCTGAGGTGTGGGCTAGCTTTGTGAATAGAGAACGGGGCCGTTGGGAGCCTGGTGGCTCAGTCGGTTGAGCGTCTGACTCTTGATTTCGGCTCAGGTCATCATCTCAGGGTTTTGGGATCCAACTGTGTATCAGGCTCTCCGCACTGAGCTTAGAGCCTGCTTAAGATTCTCTTGTCTCCTTCTGCCCTTTTCCCCCACGTGCTCTTTCTCTAAAATAAAAATAAAATAAAAGAGCTAGCTTTTACATTAGATTCTACCGTATCTGGGTCTTCCCATTCATGACTTTTGTACCACAGATGAAAGGGCTCAGAATGTACAAAGTACCCAATCTGAGAAGCAATTTGAGAAGCTCTAAGTGTTTTGCTGTCTGAATCATCTGACATGGAGGAGCATGTGCCCTGCCCTCCAGTCCATCTATATTTTAAATTATACTAGTTCAGTGTATGTATTAGGCAAAATCTTAGATTAAAACAATAGAGAATTTATTGGAGGCTTATGTTTTTCCATTTTTTCAAATCTTTATTGATGTTCACAGAAAAAGTAAATATTTTCTAGGTATAATTTATACTCAATAAAATTTTTATTTATTGAGGTGAAATTTATATAGCATAAAGTTAATAACCATTTTAATTTTTTTAAGTTTTATTTTATTATTTTGAGAGAGAAAGCCTGGGTGGGGGAGGGGCAGAGAGAGAGGGAGAGAGAAAGAATCCCAAGCAGGCTCTGTGCTGTTAGCACAGAGCCGGATGCAGGGCTCAATCCCACGAATCCTGAGCTGAAACCAAGAGATGAATGCTTAACCAACTGAGCCACCCGGGCGCCCCTAAAGTTAACCATTTAAAAATAAACAATTCAGTAGCATTTAGTGCAATCACAGTGGTGTAACCACCACCTTTATTCTGTTTCTAAGCATTTTTGTTTTTCCAAAATAAAACCCTGAACCTGTTAAGCAGGCACTTCCCATTCCCTCTTTTGATCAGTTCCTGAAAACCACCAATTTGCTTCCTGTCTCTATGGATTTACCTATTCTGGATATTTCACATAAATGGAATAATACAAAGTGTGGTCTTTTTTTTTTTTTTGTCTAGCTTCTAAAACATTAGCTGAATGTTTTTGAGGCTCATCCATGTTGTAGCATGTATCAGTACATCATTCCTTTTTGTGGCTGAATAATGTTCCATGGTATGTATATACAATTTGTTTCTTCATCTGTCAGTTAATAGATACTTGGATCGGTTCCACCTTTTGGCTATTGTGAATAGTGCTGCTATGAACATGTGTGTATAAGTATTTGAGTACCTGTCTTCAGTTCTTTTTGGTGTGTGTCTAGGAGTGGAATTGCTGGATCATATAGTAATTCTGTATTTAATAACTTGAGAAACTGCCAAACTGTTTTTCATAGCAGCTGCACCATTTTACATTCCCACCAGCAAAGTATGAGGATTCTAATTTCTCCATCCTTGCCAACCCTTGTTATTTTATGTTTTTGTTTGTGTGTGTGTGTGTGTGTGTGTGTGTGTGTGTGTGTGTTTATTATAGTCATCTTTGACAATGTGAGTGCTATTTCATTGTGGTTTTGATTTGCATTTCTCTAGTGGCTAATGATGTCGAACATTTTTTCCATGTCCTTATTTGCAATTTGTATATCTTCTTTGGAGAAATGTCTATTCAGGTCTTTTTGTCCATTCTTAAATTGGGTTGTTTGTCTTAAATTGGGTTGTTGTTGAGTTGTCAGAGTTCTTTACATATTCTGGATAAGCTAATAATATAATTTACTTGACCCTTATCAGATATATGATTTGCAGTTATTTTTTCCATACTGTAGGTTGTCTTTTCACTTTCTCGATGATGTCCTTGGACACACAAAAGTTTTAAATTTTGATGAAGTTCAGCCTATCTATATATTTTTTTTATTGTTGTTTCTCAGGCTTGTGGTGTCATATCTAAGAACCCACTGCCAAATCCATGGTCATAAAGATTTACCCCCTGTGTTTTCTTCTAAGAATTTTATGATTTTAGCTCTTATATCTGGATTGCTGATACAGTTTGAGTTTATTTTTGTATATGGTATGAGGTAGGGGTTCAGCATCATTCTTTTGCAGGCAGATATCCTATTGTCTCAGCACCATTTGTTGAAGAGATTCTTCTTTCCCTACCTAATGATCTTGGCACTTCTGTCGAAGAACACTTGGCCATAGATGTATGGGTTCGTTTCTGGACTCTCAATTCTATTCCATTGGTCTAGATGTTGATCCTTACGCTAATACTGTACTCTTTTGGTTACTGTAGCTTTGTGGTAAGTTTTGAAATTACAACATGTGAGTCTTCCAACTTTGTTCTTCTTTTTCAAGATTGTTTTGGCTGAGGGGTTATTACCTTCCAGATACTGCTATAAACTTCAGCACACATTTTGTCATATGATTCATGTGACAACTCTGTAATATAGATATGAATATTCACGTTTTACAGGTTAAGTGATTTGGCTAAGGTTACAAATCTGGTAGTAGATCTAAGATTAAAACTAAGGTTATCTAACCCCCCCCCCCCCCCCCCCCGAGCCTGCTTTCTTAAGAATTATATACACTGTCTCTGTCAAAGATGAGGGACCACTGGGGCTTAATAACATTGTTTTCTTTTAGGTAAAAGGTTAGAAATCCATACTAGTGAACATTTCTCAATTGGTAACCCATGGTCGGGTTGATCTGGTAAATAGATATACTGAAACCCATTTTTTCCTTTCACATTTAGTACTTAATTTTTCTAAGGTTTGTTACTGTTCAGACGGTTTTGCATCCTCCTCTACCTTCCTCTTTTTGTGATCATATTTTTTCAAATGGATGTTTTGAGGTTATTTTCTATTTTGAGAAAATTACACAAATCTGATTTATTATCACAACAGTTCAAAAGTGGTTCCTGTTGAAGCCCTCCATGTTGTCAATACTGTGAACTCCTATTAGTTTCCTTCAGTGGACAGGAAGCTACTGAGTATGTATGCGTGGTGCTTGATAATGTTTTCAACTAAAGTGTTGAAAGAAATTTCAGTGACCTTAGGTGTATCAAATAATTATGCAAATGAAGATCTTGCCATCATAAGCATGCATGACTTTATTTATTTATTTGTTTATTTAAAAAAATTTTTTTAACGTTTATTTATTTTTGAGGCAGAGAGAGACAGAGCATGAACAGGGGAGGGTCAGAGAGAGAGGGAGACACAGAATCTGAAGCAGGCTCCAGACTCTGAGCTGTCAGCACAGAGCCCGACACGGGGCTCAAACTCACAGACCATGAGATCATGACCTGAGCCGAAGTCGGAAGCTCAACCGACTGAGCCACCCAGGTGCCCCATGCATGACTTTAAAAAGCAAAGACACAAACGTATTATATTGGCAAGCTGCTCCTATATCTTAAATGTAGTTTTATTTGTTTATTTTTATATATTACATTCAGTGAAATTCACTCTTTGCTGTGTAAACTTCTATGGGTTTAACGAATGCATAGAGGTGTATAACCATCATCACCCTTGGGATAAAGAACATTTCTGTCACTCAAACTCCCTCTTCATGCTGCCCCCTGTAGGCAGCCCCTCTTTTGACCCCCAAACCCTGATAACCAATTTGCTCTCAGACCCTATAGTTTTGTATTTTCTAGAATGTCCTATAAATAGTTATAGAGTGTAGGCCTTCTGACCGTGGCTTTTTTTTACTTCATATAATACATTTGAGATTTATCTGTGTTCTTATGTTTAGAGATAGTTCTTTTATTGCTGAATGGCGTTCCGTAGTATGCCTGTGCCTGTGTATTTACCCATTCACCGTTTGAAGGACATTTGGATTATTTCCGGTTTTTGGTGATTACAAATAAAGCTGCTGTAAACAATTCCTGTAAAAGTTTTTATGGATATAAGTTTTTGTTTCTCTTGGGTAGATATTGTAGGAGTGGGATTTCTGAGTTACAGGATAAAGGCAGGTTTAATTTTGAGAAACTGCCAACCTGTTTTTCGGTTTCTTAGAGCGACAGTCACAAATTAACACAAATTTGAAGGCTTAAAATAATAGCAGTCTATTCCCTCACAGTGTGGAGGTTAGAAGTCCCGAGTCAAGGTGTTGACAGGGTTATGCTCTCTTTATTTTTAATGTTTATTTATTTTTGAGAGAAAGAGAGGCAGAGCACAAGCAGGAGAGGGGCAGAGAGAGAGAGAGAGAGGGAGACACAGAATCTGAAGCAGGCTCCAGGCTCTGAGCTGTCTGCACAGAGCCCAACTTGAGGCTTGAACTCATGAACTACAAGATCATGACTTGAGCTGAAGTTGGACGCTTAGCCAACTGAGCCACCCAGGTGCCCCAAGGATTATGGTCTCTTTGAAGGCTCTAGGGGAGAACCCTTCTTTGCCTCTTCTTACCTTGACGGCTCCTAGCCAGCCTTGGCATTCCTTGGCTTGCAGCTGCATTACTTCAATCTCTTTCTCAGTCTTCACATCATCTCTCATGTGTCTCTTTGTGTCCTTCCTCTTCTTTTGAGGACACCAGTCACTGGATTTAGGGCCCTCCCTAACCAACTGACCTTATCTTAATTAATTATATCTGCAAAGACCCTAGTTCCAAATAAGGTCACATAATGAGGTTCAGAGTGGACATGAATTTGGGGGGGACACTTACTTAATCCACTGCAGTGGCTGTACCATATTACATTCCCACCTGCAGTATATGACAGTTCCAGTTGCTCCCAGTTTGTTTTTAATGTTTATTTATTTATTTTGAGATAGAGAACGTGAGCAGGGGAGGGACAGAGACAGAGGGAGAGAGAATCCCAAGGGGGTTCATACTGTCAGCACAGAGCCCTATAGCAGGGTTCAATCTCAGAACTGTGAGATCATGACCTGAGTTGAAATCAAGAGTTGGATGCTTAACCAACTGAGCTTCACAGGCACCTCCCCAGTTGCTCTTGATTCTTATCAGCGCTTATTATTACCAGTTTTTTAAAGTTATTTTAGAGCGAGAGAGCGAGAGAGAGCACACAGGCAAGCAGGGGAGAGGGGCAGAGGGATAGAGAGAGAGAATCTTAAGCAGGCTCCATGTTTAGCATGAAGCCCAGCACAGGGCTTGATCCCACAACCCTGTGATCATGATCTGAGCTGAATTCAAGAGTCGGATGCTCAACAGACTGAGCCACCCAGGTGCCCTAATTGTCAGGTTTTGTGTGTTTTTTTTTAAAGCCATACTAATAGGTGTGAGATAGTGTCTCATTGTGGCTTGAATATGCATTTCTGTAATGACTAATAACGTTGAAAATCTTGTCATGTACTTGTTGACCATCTGTATATCTTCTTTAGTAAAGTGTCTGTTCAAGTCTTTCCTCCATTTTTTTAGTTTTTTTTTATTGAGTTTTGGAAGTTCTTTATATATTCTAGATATAAATCCTTTGTCAGATATGTGATTTGCAAATATTTTCTCCCAGTCTGTAGCTTGTCTTTTCATTCTCTTAACAGTGTTTTTCATAGAACAGAACTTAAAAATTTTGATGAAGTCCAACTTATCAATTTTTTCTTTAATGGCTCATGCTTTAGATGTTGTATCTAAGAACTCTGCCTATTACAAGGTGACAAAGATTTTCTCTTGATGTAATTTTGAAACAATAAACATTAAATTTGGTCAAACAGCAAGCTGGTTTGAGAGAAAAATGCTTGGGTTCATTTATTTATTAAAATATCTACTTATTTTGAGAGGCACGGGCGGATGCAGAGAGAGGGAGATAGAGCATCTGATGCAAGTTCCATGTTGACAGCAGAGAGCTGGATGTAGGGCTCGAACTCACGAACAGTGAGATCATGAATCTGAGCCAAAGTTAGATGCTTAACTGACTGAGCCACCCAGGCATCTTAGGTTCACTTAATGTTATAGAGATGTTAGTTCAGTTAAATTACTTGATGGTCCAGCACTCAGACAATGTCTTTAGGACCCCATCACCATCTTTCAGGTCTTCCTTCCTCAGAACGCAGAGGTTTCCATCTCAGGCAGGGTCTCTCTTCACAGTTAGCAACTCCGGCCTTAGCAGCTTCAGGAGCTAGAAGAGTTTCTCTTTCCCAGTAGTTACATTAAAAAGTTCCAGGACTTTCTCTCATTGAACTGTCTTGGCTGACACGTGTTTATCTCTGAACTGATTAGTTTAGCCTAGATGTGGAATATGATTGTTGGCCAGGCCTTGCTCATGTCCCCACCCCTAAAGGTAGGGATGGGAGGAGTCAGCCCCACCTGAAACACACATGAATTGAAAGTGGGTAAGTGAATTCCTAGAAGAAAACTAGGCAAATATTAACAGGAAAAAAGGGGAACCAAAAAATTGTCAGGTAAAAACAACTAATTTTTACTAAATTGGGAAAGTGCTCTTTGTAACTTGCTAGGGACAGAATTGTGTTGCCTCCTCAAATTTGTATTTTGAAGCCCTAACCACTAATGGTATTCTGAGCTGGGGACCTTTGGGAGATAATTAGGTTTAGATTAGGCCTTGAGAGTAGGACCCCCATGATGGATTACTGACCCGGTAAGAAGGGCCATCAGACGTCTCTGTCTGTCTGCCCTCTCAGCCATGTGAGGACTCGGTGAGAAGGTGGTTGGTCATCTGTAGATCAGGAACATAGCTCTCACTGGAACCCAACCATGCTGGCACCCTCATCTCAGACTCTTGGCCTCCAGAATTGAAAGAAAATACATTTTTGTTGTTTAGGCCACCCAGGCTATATGATATTTTGTTATGGCAGTCTTAGCAGACTAATTCTTAACTGCTCTTTATCAGTTTCTAATAACTGCTGTGATTAAAGCGACAACCACCCTTTATCGATTGCTTCCTATGTACCAGAGACTGTGCTGTGTCTTACATGACTCCAGTTTTCCCAGCAATTTTCTGGGGAAGATATGTTACTCTCCTGCTTATTTTACATAAGAAAACTAAGGCTGACTGACTTTGGATAATGTACGTCAGGTCACATAGCTATTAGGTGGTGGATCCTGTATCCCAAGCCAGGTCTGTCTGATTTCATTACCCACCCTAATAACCACTATGATTTCCTGTTATCTTTCCCAGCTAAACTCAACTTTGCTTTGAATTGGTTGGGGCTCTTGGGCCCACCAGAGTTTTCTGTCCCTCACACAGCAGCAGCAGACCTCTGTTTTGTGTCAGAGCTGGATCCCAGGCACAAGTGTGTCTCTTGCCCCAGTATCAGGGGCAGACACCCCTCCCCGTCTTGTCCTCATACAGGACTCAGGGTATGAAAGGGCTTCTCCAGTTGAGGCTCTACACTCAAACCGTGGCAGGTGCTGTGGGACTGTATCCTCAAGAGAAAAGATCTCTCAGGTCTACTGCCTGCTTACAGTCTTTCTCATGGGTACCCAGGAGAGGCCAATGGAAAAGAGATGGCAAGCAGCTAGGGATCCCTCTTGTGTCTGGTGTGCTTAGGGCTTTTAAGCTGTTATGCTAGCTTATATTCAGCCTTTAAGAATTTTTCTTCTTACCCAGTTCTGTGGTAATTGCCTATTCTTCTTATTCTTTGCCAGAAGAGAAATAGTTGGTGTGTCTTGTGTCTCGGCTCAGAAGGGCTTATCATCATTTAGAATTCAGTTCTCTGGTTGCTTTACAGCTCAGTTCTCTGATGGGCTCAACAAAGTGAGAGTTTTGTAGATTATCCATATTTTTTCTTGTTACTAGTGTGGGAGCAGCATTCCCTTGAGGCTTTCTTTCTTTCTTTCTTTCTTTCTTTCTTTCTTTCTTTCTTCTTAAGTTTATTTACTTATTTTGAGCGCGCGAGAGAGAATGCACAAGCGAGGGTGCACGCACAAGCGGGGGCAGGGCAGAGAGAGAATCCCAAGCAGGCTGTGCACTGTCAGCACAGAGTTTGATGTGGGGCTTGAACCCATGAACCATGAGACCACCACCTGAGCTGAAATCAAGAGTCAAATGCTTAACTGACTGAGCCACCCAGACACCCTGGAACATTATCCTCTTAAAGGCTCTGAGAAGTCTTGCAGAATAGAGACATAAATGTAACTTTAAGAGGGTGTCTTTAAGATTTGTTTAGGGGCACCTGGCTGGCTCAGTCTGTAGAGCACCCGACTCTTGATCTCGACGTTGTGAGTTTGAGCCTCATGTTGGGTGTAGAAATCGCTTAAAAAATGTGTTTGATCATAGAACCCCTCTTGTGTAGCACCCATTATTTCCACTAGAATTACTATTCTTTGAATTCTGTTTGGAAAATAGAGGCCTAGATATTGATGGTTTATTCTCTGGGAACCTGGAACCCAAACAGAAAGCAGAGATCCCTCGAGATAGTATCTGAATCCCTGTGTGTATTCCTAGAAGCAAATCCTCCTGCAGATCGGTTGGGGGTGCTGGGTGGTACCGAGGCACTCAGTAGTTAGTGTCTAATCTTGTATGCTATGAGAATACCTGAATGAATGAGACACAAGATTAAACACAAGGTCAAAATAAAGCGTTTGGAGGTCCGTAGATCATTCCATGGGTTCTCTGCTCTGGCCCATCCCACCTCTTTCTCTGAAACCAATCGTCAATCTCGTCCTGGACACTGTGTTTATATAGCTTGCTCTCATGGCTAGTCGTCACTGTCTGAGGTGCTTGGGGAACATCCCCAGTATGGTGCTGCTGTTGTATAGTGAGGCTGGATGTGAGCCTGTTCTGTGGACCATCACCTCATGTAAGTTTGAAGTGAATCCTCAGCTTCTACTTTAAATTCTTTAGCTTCTGAGCCCTTGTCTGTCCTGTGGATTTGAGAGTGGGCCTTTGGTCCCTGCCCTCCAACCCTCAGTTACATTATCATTCTTGAAGTAGCCTAGACATCTGTTGTTTCCATCTCCTTGTATCCTTTTTGTTTCTCATCTTGGGACACCACCTCCCTCCCTTTGAAGAACTTAACCCCCCTCCACTGCATATTCAGGTGGGGTCTGCCAGTTAGTAATTGCTAGCAAGGACCAGATCTGGGATTCGAAGCCAAGGAGTCTGACTCCAAAGCCTACTTCCATACAAATCACACCAGCCTGTTTCCTAATTCTGAACTGTATCACTTTTCATTTATATAGCATTTATCTCTTATTACTCTATGTAGTGAAGATATAGAAGATAACTTCTATTACAGAGTTTCTCCCCAGCCATTTGGATAACCTCATTTAAGACATATCTGAGTCAAGACTTATTATTAAAAAATGTTCTCATCTCATAATGGGGGAGAATTTCATCTTATTGTTTTGGTGGTGGCATAAATTAGATTCTGTTTGAAAAATAATTATTTTTAATCTAAGGTCTTTAGTCCTTTTTATTCCTTAGCTACTTCAGCTAAAGTGTGGCCATGAATGACGATTAAGGAAGCTAACAGCTTTTTTTTTCCAGAAGGATACAACTCTAATTACCCTGGAAATATCAACTATAAATCAAGAAGGGTATCATGACTTAATTGTTCATTACACAAAAATTATATGATCCCTATTCCTTCCCTGTCCTCTCTCTCAGTCTAAAAAGATATTTAACTAAGCAATCAGGGATATTAACTATTCACAGCCTAGGCAAGTGTGGGCAAATAACCCCTGTAATAACACATGGGCCGCCGCAGAAATGGCTGGCTATGAATAAGCACACAGCACTTAGTCTGGTCCTTCTTGTGTGTTTGCTGATACATTTGCAATTTCACGCACAGTTTTAAATGTTAGGCATTAATCTGAAATGGGCACTGAAGCATCAATAAAGTCTACATTTTGCCCCTTTTAATGAAAATGCTAGATATAGATTTAATGCAAAACTAAACATTTGACTCCCTATGTTCTACTCCAGTAAATTAGCCAGTGTTTGTCATCTTTTTAAAAAACCCGGAGTTTAATGCCTCATTTCACATGGTTTTGTTAGGGGCAGATAGAAAGCTGATAAACAATCCATTTGTTCTATTACAGTAGCTCCTAGCCACACCACTGGAGTTAAGCCTCCATGCTCATTTCCTTTACAAACCCTGTTGTGAGTTGAAGTGGTCTGCTTTTGAATATTTGACTGAAGCAGAGCTTTGACGAGAGTGCTTTCTCAGAGGAACACAGACCAGGCTTTGTTGGACGGCGGCCCCAGAGCACTGCGTTCTGAAATGACTCAGTGAACTTAAAAGGGAACAGCACATCAGTGAGCCCCTCCTGTGTGATGTTCTAGATTTTCATATGCATTATGCCCACCACAATCAGCATGGCTCTGAAGGGTCCATGTGACTACAAATGAGGAGCGCAGGGCTCACAGATGAAGCTGCATAGCTAGTAAGTGATGACATCTGGATTGGAGCCCACTCATTATACCACACTGCCTGGCAGATGGGGACTGTACTCCCCCATCTCTACTAGTAGTGCCTTATTTGTCATTTAAGGAAATTACTTAGGCCACCTCCTCCAGGAAGTCCTTGTTGATTGCCTGCTTATTGACTATCCTTTTCATGTGTTTTTATCACGCTTTATCTCTGCCTCCAGTGTGGTCTTTAGGACAGTCTGCCTTTTATTATATTAACTGAATACCTGCTTGACTCACTGTAAGAGGAAGGGCTATCTCTTAAATCACCTTTGTAAATACTATAGGACTTTCCTTACCAAAGGCACCCAATAAATGTTCATTGACATTTTAATAAGGTAGATGGTTCTCAATATCTCAAATCTTATTTCCAGAAGTATGAGAGACACTACAGTGAAAGGGGCAGGTCCTAGAGGAAGTCTGCCCAGATTTGAATCCCAGCTGTAGGACCTTAGGTAAGTTACAGACCTTCTCTGAGTTTCAGATTCCTTGCTGTATAAACTAGGGATAATAATAGTACCTACGTCAAAAGGTTGTTGCAAAAGTTCAGTAATAGAAGGCACGTATAATGCTTGGAATAGTGCCTGGTATATAGGAAATGCTCGATGAATATTGGCTGTTATTTTCCTGAAAACTGGAGATTTTACAACATAGGCAAGAAACTATGTGGCACTTGATTTGTCTATAATTTTAAAATATATTTTAAGGGCCACCTGGGTGGCTCAGTCAGTTGAGCATCTGACTCTTGATTTTGGCTTAGGTCATGATCCCAGGGGCATGGGATCAAGCCCTTTCTTGGGCTTTGTGCTAAATGTGGAGCCTGCTTAAGATTCTCTCTCTGTCTTTCTGTCTCTCTCTCTCTTTCTCTCCCTCTCCCTCTGCCCCTCTCCCCTGCTCGTGCTCTGTCTCTCTTAAAAAAATTTAAAAAATATATTTTGAAAAAGGGGGTGGATTGAGTAATGGTGGAACTGACAAAGCTGAAGAACCATTTAATAATGATCAGTTGGATATGATTATGGAAAGAGAAATGAGTCAGAAACCCAGGCTTTGGCAAGCCCCGGATTCAACATGTGCTTGGACCCAGCAGTGTGTTCTTCAATCCCAGTTCTGGACGTGGATATGTAAAGACGAAGTGTAGGCAATATGTGTAATGCTTGGTGAGAATGACTTCCCAAATAATTCTGTACCCACTGACACAGGTGTCGTATTTTCCAGAGCTACCTAATCATACTGATTAGGTACCAGAGAAACAGAGAGAGAAAGAGATGTTCACGTAGTACAGAAAGCTCATTCGGTAAACCTGAAGGCCATTCTAACTAAATAACCTACTTGCCTACTTAACACTATTTGATTCAGGGTAAGCCTCTCAACATCTCTTTGAGCCTGAATTTTCTTATAGATAAATAGGGGTCAAAATACAGATACTTCCCTTCTCTCTCCCCTTCTGGGCCTCAGTTTCACATCTATCAAATGACCAGGCAGACTCTCAGCCCCTCCTCTGGCTCACCTTCCTTGGCTCTGCCTTCCCTGGGATGCTGTGAAGTCAGTTCAATAATATTGACCAAGCTGTTGGGGACTTGACTCACCAACTGACTAGAATCTTGATGGCCATACATGGAAGAATGTCTCTCTCCTGGCAGGAGGACAGCTGCCTGACAGGGGTCTGAGTGACTTCTCAGAAAGGAGAGGCTGGGGCAGCTGGCAGTAGCTGTGTCTTCCCCCGTCTCCTGACCACCTGGCCTCTACTTGTATATAACAACTCTCCCTCTGGGCAGGAGGGCCAAGAAGTCTGAATTTTCTTTTCTTTTCTTTTCTTTTCTTTTCTTTCTTTCATTTTTTTTTAACATTTATTTATTTATTTTGAGAGAGAGAGAGAGAGAGAGTGAGTGGGGGGGAGGGGTAGAGAGAGATCTTACCCCAAGGAAATGAGCATGGAGGCTTAACTCCAGTGGTGTGGCTAGGAGCTACTGTAATAGAACAAATGGATTGTTTATCAGCTTTCTATCTGCCCCTAACAAAACCATGATCTAAGAATCCCAAGCAGGCTCCACGCTGTCAGCACATAGCCTGACGCGGGGCTCGATTCCACTAACCTGTGGGATCATGATCTGAGCCAAAATCAAGAGTCAGATGTTTAACCGACTGGGCCACCCAGGTGCCCCAGAAGTCTGAATTTTCTTAAGCAACCAGGCATCTTACAAGACTCTAGCCCCAACACAGCACCCTTGCTCTCATAGAACTACAGAAGCAGCCCACTTGGAAGGCAAGAGAAGGGCAGGAGGCCTCAAAGCTTAGACTCGTTGGCTCTAGCCACCGGAAAAAGTCAACAGCCTTAAACAGGGGTTCCCAGGCCCAGTATCCATGAACAGCACCCAAGGAGGTTGTTTTAAGACAGATTTGTGGGCTGTGGACTAGAACACTCTGATTCAGTAGGTGAACACTGGCCCTGAGCATCTTATTTTTGACAAACTCCATAGGGACTTCTTGTGCACAGCCAGGCTTGGGGATCCCGTTGGTTCAGGTCATGGGGAGACAGAGGATGTTAGAGAGGTCTAGTTGGTGAAGCACATCAGCTCTACCATGCCCCAGTGGGCTCAGCAGTATGTGGTGTCCCAGATCTTTCCAGCAGTGTCTATGGATGAGTCTTAACATTTCAAAGTCTTGGTTATCTCATCTTGAAAGTGGGAATCATGGTGATGACCCCAGCATATTCATGTGACGATTAAATAGACAGTGCCCACAGAGCATTTGGTAGAAGGCTCAGCACAGAGTGAGCATTGAGTAAATATTAGTTATTGTCATTATTGTCATTGTTATGACTTGTAAAGAAGTGTGATGGCTCTTCTATCCGTGTATTAGGAGCTAGTCCTATTCTAAAGAGTCTTTCTAGGAGGAGGCCAGTATATCTTCATCAGACTTAGAAAAAAAAAAAAAAAAGGAAATGAAAGAAAAAAGAAAGAGTAGCTAGCTTTTGGGAAGGGTCTAGGGATTCTGAAGAGGCAGAGGGAGGTGCAGGTACACTGCTGGAGACCTGTGGGCAGCTGATGGAGTGGGGAGCGCTGGGGAGGGCTTGGCTGTGTACAGATACCAGACTTTGGGTGAGTCACTAGACCACTCCTGGCCTTCTTCCCCCCCCCCCCCCCCGCCTCATTTGTAGAATGGGATTGCCCAGGACGATATCTAAGGTCTTGTCCACTACATGATTTACCCCAGAGCCCCTTGAGGAAACACACTTCCAAAAAAGATGGCTCATGGAATTAGGCTAAAAAATGTTCATATGTATGCAATCTGGGTGATGAATAAAGAAATGGCTGCCAGAATATTCCTTCAGTTTCCTGTACTTTTGAAATATTTAACAACAATAACAAACCAAACTGTCATTTGCAAATGCCAATATGATTGGTTCATGTTAATCCCAGCTGGCATGACCCTGATCAAAATAGGGAAGCTGGCAAAATGGCCTTCAGTGGCCCTCCTGCTGTGTGATGGCACCCCCTCTCTCCTTTGAGATCTATACTCCCTCTCAAGTTCGTCAGTGACCCAAGGCCTCTCTTCAAGGACTTGACTCATTTTTCCAGGGGTCCTGGTCTCATCATGGACTGGTTTGATCTGAGGTATGAACAGCTGATGGTGACTTAATTTCAATTCCTGCTTCTACTTATAAACCAAATAGCATGTGTATCAGATCTGAGCCTGTGAATGGGGAGGCTGGTGCGGAGGTTCTTTTGGAGGATGCAGGTTGCATGCTACCTCTCAAACTCCACCACGTGCAAAGCTGCTCCCTGGCTGCAGGGAAAAGATCAATTTTGTCTCCATGTTATGGTATTCTGTTCCTGCACAGAGTAATTCAAAGTGATGCCCAAATAGCTACTCACCTCAGGCACCTAGGTGCACGCGTGCATACGTGCATGCGTGCATATGTGCATGCCTGTGTGCCTGCTGCTGTTAATTAGTTGCCTTTAAGTAAACAAAATAACCAGTTTATTGGGAGAGTTTTCCCTTTTTTTTTTTTTTTTTTAATGTTTATTTCTTTTTGAGAGAGGGAGAGCAGGCAAGGGGCAGAGAGAGAGGGAGACGCAGAGTCCAAAGCAGGCTCCAGGGTCTGAGCTGTCAGCATAGAGCCCAATGCGGGGCTGAAACTCACAAACCATGAGATCGTGACCTGAGCTGAAGTTCCAGGCTTAACTGACTGAGCCACCCAGGCGCCCCAAGTTTCCCCTTTTTAACTAGTCATTGTATAGCCTTAGACAAAGCGAACTTTTTGCTAAATTGCTTTTCAGAATATTATGCAAACAAACACAAATTCTAAGTGGGACTTTCTTTTGTTTCTTTCCTCCCTGTGAATGTCTAATCTGATGCTCAATCTCTCTTCTTCCTTCAGTCCTCCAGATGACTTCTTTGATTTCCTTGGTCTTAATTCTACACCAAACATAAAATATATCTTGTGTATCTGCAGTGTTACCTAAAACGCAGTCATTCCCAGACCAGTCTCTTACCTTTTTGTCACCCTTACCTGTGTGTCACCCTTCCTATCATTTAACCAGTTTTGTCACACACCTTACCTGCGTGTCACCCTTCCTATCATTTAACCAGTTTCTTTTCTTTTCTTTTCTTTTCTTTTCTTTTCTTTTCTTTTCTTTTCTTTACATCAAGTCACTTCTAAAATAAAATCATTGTCAGAGAGAACTTTAACTTATTACCATAAGTAGGAAACCAGTACCACTTGACCTAAATGGAAAGTAACTATAAAAATAAATATAATACAGGGATGCCTGGGTGGCTCAGTTGGTTAAGTGTCTGACTCTTGATTTTGGCTCAGGTCATGATCTCACAGTTTGTGAGTTTGAGCCCCATGTTGGGCTCTGCGCTGACAGAGTGGAGCCTGCTTGGGATTTTCTCTTTCTCTCTCTCTCTCTCTCTCTCTCTCTCTCTCTCCTCCCTTCTCTGTTCCCCCCCTCAAAAAAAAAAAAAAAGAATCTCAGTCTAAGACCTGTTTTCTCTCTCTCTTCTTAAGATTTAATTTTTTTAAGTAATCTCTACACCCAACATGGAGTTTGAATTCACAACCCCGAGATCGAGAGTAGTACACTCTACCAACTGAGCCATCCAGGAGGCTCAGTTTTTGTCTTTTTTAAAAAAAATTTTTTTCTTTAACGTTTATTCATTTTTTGAGAGACAAAGAGAGAGCACAAGCAGGGGAGGGGCAGAGAGAGGGGAGACACAGAATCTGAAGCAGGCTCCAGGCTCTGAGCTGTCAGCACAGAGCCCGATGTGGGGCTTGAACTCACGAAATGCGAGATCATGACCTGAGCTGAAGTCAGATGCTTAACTGACTGAGCCACCCAGGTACCCCTCTTTTTTTTTTTTTTAAAGGAAGTAGCCACTTAAAAACATATTAGTACCACAATCAGATTGTTCCCCCTTTGATTTAAATCCACACAACCAATCTTGAACTGAAAAAGCTAACATCCTTCTTTTTATGTGACTTATTGTTATTTAATGCCTATTGCAATTCCTTATATCACAAGTAGTTGTATTCCACACTTTGGAGCTCTGGACCCTTGCAGATGGTCTAATCAGACTACCTGATTCTATCCTGGCTTTCCCTCGAATGCCCAAGGTATCCCCTCCTTTGTTACTTTTGGGTGTCTTACATTCTCTCCAGGGCTCTTGCACGAGTCATTTGGGCCCTGTCCCTTACCTAACCCGTCACTCGTTCAAGTCTGCACAGAAGCAAATTCTCCTAAGCCCTGCCTCCAAATACTTTCAAGGAAGGCTGACAGTGCAGTCTTTCAGAGCCTTCATTTCCTCATCTGCAAATCAAGGAAGTATAAAAACACTGGCAAGGATTAAATGATCCAATGGAGAGAGAGTGCCTTGCACAATGGTCATAATAGGACCTCAATAAGCAGTAGCAATTGTTCTTAGCCATTAAGACATTAGGTCTGACCCCAGTGCCAGCTCCTTTCAAACACTCCACTCTTAAGTCACCCCCTTTGCCCTTGCTGCCTGCATTCACTGGCTCTTGCCAATGCCAGTAAGTGATTGTTTTACTTAAATTCCTGGTCAGTGATGGTTGATTGTCTGGAATGCCATTTGTGTTTGCATGGTACATCTCAAACCTGAGTTAGCTACCAAAGTCAAGTAGTTTGGAAAAACAATGTGATTGGAGGGCATGTCCTAATGTTCCCACCGGAGAGGCTCATGGCTTCCTGAAGAGACCTTTGTTTTTCTCCCTTTGTTGATACGTGTAGAGGGGGGAGCTTCTGAGAAGGGATATGGCCTTTAGCTCTGAAGGGGCTTTGGAGTGGCCAGGTCCTCCAGAGTATTGGGTAGTACACTCATAGTAAGCTCAGTTTCTTTGTGTGAGCCCTTCTTTGCCGTAGTAGATTAAGGCGAAGACATTAGACTCCTAGAAGCCAGGTTCATCCTCTCATAAAAGGACGCCAAGCAGAGAGTCATACAGTAAAGGGAGGTAAACATTCTTTTAAACTAATTTATCAATTTAACACAGCATAGTGGTGTTGGGTTCCCAGGGTCAACAGCCAGCAGTCACATTCCTCAGTTGTTTGATTGGTGAAACGCATTAACAAACAGCCGGTAAAACTCTTTCTGATTAATCATGTTGATAAGTTGTGTGTGTGTGTGTGTGTGTGTGTGTTTGTAGTGTGTTACAAGCTCTTCTAATTTAATCTGCTTGGACAGCAGCCCAGTCTGGTGAAGTGTCTTGACTTAATCTAAAGACGCATTGATGAGAAGGCTACCAGGCCTAGAATTTTATTGTGATATCACGTAATCATTAACATATGTGGCTAGTGCTTTCCTGCAGTTTGATTCCTTTCTTAAAATGAAGGAAGTGTTTATAGAGTGAGGGCATAAAGTAAGGAGGATGAGCCCCGGAAGCAGTGAAAGGAAAGGCAGGTGCTGTTATTAGCTGAACCTAAAGACATTGTCATATTGTCAGGGATAAAAATATTTGAAAACACTATTTGAAAACACTGATAATGACTTCAATGAGGACTTATCTTTTAAAGGAAAAGAAAGGTAAGTATGCCTTTCTCTCAAAAAAGTGGAGATTTAGATCAGGTTTCTCAACCTTGGCACTACTGATGTTTTGAATTAGATAATTGTTTATTTCAGGGAGCTGTCCCGTGTCTTGTAGGATGTGTAGCCTCTACCTAGTAGATGCCAGTAGCCGTCCCTGATCCCTTTTGCGGCAACCAACAAGATCTTCAGACATTGCCGGGTGTTTCCTGGGGGGCAAAATTGCCCTCATTTGAGAACTACTATTCTAGATGTATAGTTCTGAAATCTCAAATAACCTATTATGACTCTGCTGACACCACTCCATATTACTATTTTTTTATAGTTTTTTTTAAATGTTTATTATTGAGAGACAGAGAGACACAGAGCGTGAGCAGGGGAGGTATAGAGAGAGGGGAGACACAAAATCCGAAGCAGGCTCCAGGCTCTGGGCTGTCAGCACAGAGCCTGATGTGGGACTCAAACTCACAAACTGTGAGATCATGACCTGAGCTGAAGTCGGTTGGTTAACCAACTGAGCCACCCAGGCTCCCCGACTCCACTCTATATTATTGAAGACAAAGCAAAACATTTAGTTCTTCCAAAGGGCCCTTTCTCACCTGGATGGCTCCTTCCTCTGATCTTTCTATGTAGAGACCTTCAGTCCACACTGTCTTCTTCTCCTGCTCTTCCTTCTTCCACACACAGAACACTGTACTAAACAATTGATTGATAACAGCTTGCTAAAGGGAATTCTTTCTCCCTTAGGTTTGTGACACCTCAGAGGCAGTCTAGACAAAAGTCCTCAAATTATTCAGAAATAAAAATGAATGTTCTTAAAAATTTTTTTTTTTACATTTATTTATTTTTGAGAGACAGAGAGAGACAGAGCATGAGCAGGGGAGGGGCAGAGAGAGAGGGAGACACAGAATCTGAAGTAGGCTCCAGGCTCTGAGCTGTCAGCACAGAGCCCGACGCAGGGCTTGAACCCACAAACTACGAGATCATGACCTGAGTGGAAGTCGGATGCTTAACCAACTGAGCCACCCAGGCACCCCAAATGAATGTTCTTTAATTTAAAATAAATGTCTAGGTGCGCCTGGGTGGCTCAGTTGGTTGAGCATCCAACTCTTGATATCGGCTCAGGTCGTGATCTTGAGGTCATGAGATAGAGCCCTGTGTTGGGCTCCATGCTGAGTCTGGAGCCTGCTTGGGATTCTCTCCCTCTGTCTCTGCCCCTCCCCAGTCACCCTCTTTCTCTCTCAAAATAAATAAATAAATAAATAAATAAATAAATAAATAAATAAATATTTTTAAAAAGTGTCTAAATAATATCAATTTAAATGGGGTGGGAGGCAGCAAGAAGAAGTGGCAGAATTGCTGAAATTTAAAGGAGCTCACGTCCATGGACAGAGGACCCTAATAGACCCAAAGAAGACATACAGATGGCCAGGAGACACATGAAAAGATGCTCAACATCACTCATCATCAGGGAAATATAAATCAAAACCACACGGTGATATCACCTCACACCTGTCAGAATGGCTAGTACTAAAAAGATAAGAAATAAGTACTTTTTAATTCATGTTATTAACGTTTTATTTTATTTTTTGAGAGAGAGACACAGAGCATGAGCAGGGAAGGGGCAGAGAAGGAGACACAGAATCCGAAGCAGGCTCCAGGCTCTGAGGTGTCAGCACAAAGCCTGATGCGGGGCTCAGACTCACAAACCGCAAATCATGACCTGAGCCAAAGTCGAATGCTCAACCGACTGAGTCCCCCAGACGCCCCAAGAAATAATAAGTATTGGCGAGGATGTGGAGAAAAGGGAGCCCCTTGTGCACTGTCAGTGGGAGTGCAAACTGGTACAACCACTGTGGAGAATAGTATGGAGTTTCCTCAAAAAAATAAAAATAGCAATAACATGTGATCCAGTAATTTCGCTACTGTGTATTTACTCAAAGAAAATGAAAACACTAATTTGAAAAGATATATGCACCTCTATATTTATGCAGCATAATTCATAATAGCCATGATATGGAAGCAACCCAAGCGTCCATCCACGGATGAATGGGTAAAGAGGATGTGGCATACGTATACGATGGAATATTAGTAGTAAACAATGAGATCTTGCCGTTTGTAACAACATGGATGGACTTAGAGGATAATAAATGAATAAATGAAATAAATCAACCCGAGAAAGAAAAATACTATAGGATTTCATTTATATGTGAAATCTAAAAAACAAAACAAATGAATAAACAAACAAAAGAACCAAACAGACTCTTAAATACTAACTGGTGGTTGCCAGAGGGGAGGTGACTGGAGACATGGGTGAAATGGATAAAGGATGTTAAGAGATACAACCTTCCAGTTATAAAATAAATCAGTCATGGAGATGAAAAGTACAACACAGCGAATATAGTGAAAGAAAAAAGCTCACATCTATTCAATGCTTGCTCGGCATCACACCCATTATCGTATTTAATTCAGATGTCACCCACATTTTACAGATGAGGAAATAGAAGTTTAGTGAAGTGATTTGTTCCGGTCTCCAGAGCTGAACTGGTAGCATGTGGATTTGAACCCAGGCAATCTGACCCTGGGGTGGGCACTTAGCCCTTATTCATTCAGCTTCCGTCCTAAATGGGTAGAGGATCACTGAATGGGGCTGTGGACCAAGAGGAGAGGTGACTTTTCAGGAGTCGTCAGAACAACTTGGTTGAATTCTAGAGGCCCCAGCTTTCAGTGTCTGGGCCTATGCAAATCTTCAAGTGAGTGTGGTCCCATTTCTTTGTTTCCATCTGTCTTAGTGAAACTGCCTCTGCTTAGCGGTGTGGAGTATTGCTTTCCTAAGTTTAGAAAGTTCATTTATAAAGGCAGCTGAAGTGAAGAATATGGTTCAAGAGGGTGCCCCAGCTTGCAGGTGTTAGGAGAATAGGGTGGGTGTGGGGAATGTAGGGCTGGGGAATCGAGAAATACGTTGAACCTTTGATCCTTGAGGAATGTGGGAGGGGAAAAAAAAGTATGGACATCAGCCCAGAGCCTTGGCAGGACCTATCCCTGGACCTGTCCTAAAAACCCTGTTTTTGTTCACTTTGTATTTCTAATACAAAAGCACCAGGAGGTAGCAGTAGTTTCCAGTGACTTGGTGGCAAAGTTAAATGCAAACATCAGAGGAGGTTTCCACATGCCCTTGTGTACTATAAAAGTAAGCATGTTTATTGGAGAAAAATTAAAAACAAGAAAGAAAAATATAACTGGCAATGCCACTGCGTAGCAAAATCCACTGTTTGTAAATTGTGAACCATACTCTTGCAGGTCACAAAGACTATCTTCAAGAGAACTGTAATCAGATGATTGGTTGGACAGGATGAGAAGGAGGGAGGAAAGGAGAGGCCACGGTGAAGGCCAGCGTTCACAAAATGAACTGTGTATCAGCTGCTGTCTGACTGCTTTAACAAGCTCTTACGTTTTGCAAAGAGCGGCATGTCAGTTCCTATAGACAGGGCACCAGGAGGCCCCTCTTTGACCACTGACCATAAGTATCATCTCTACTTTGCTCTAAACGCCCTCCCTGAGCCTGGAGCAAGGACTCTCAAGGGCTTTTGAAAACCACCCAGGAGCCAGTCAACCATGCTGTGCCTGCCTGAATACGCTCTCCTGGTACTCTCTCCTGGGTAGTGCTCTGTGAGCCACAGCCTTAAAGGGCTCTCAAAACTACAGGGTTCTGTCTGGGAACCACCCTGCCTGGGGCTTCTGAAGGGCTGCACCGCTGGAAAATGCGCGGAAAGCTGAAATCAAACAATCATTGGGAAAGCTTTTGTGTGGGCTGAAATCTGTTGTCGGCCTGTGGCCTGTCTTCGCCTCTGTTGCTGTGTAACCTAATGTTGTGTGTGTTCATGTGTGATTTAGATACTTTCTCCTTTGAGGGCGGGGGATATTTTTCCTCTTAAGTTGATGGCTTGATTTATTTTTAATAGAAAACCATCAACAGTACAGAAGAGCATATATAGTGGACATTGTTTCTATTCAATGTCTCTCTTTTTTTAAAAAAAAATTTTTTTTTAACGTTTATTTATTTTTGAGGCAGAGAGAGACAGAGCATGAACAGGGGAGGGTCAGAGAGAGGGAGACACAGAATCCGAAACAGGCTCCAGGCTCCGAGCTGTCAGCACAGAGCCCAACGCGGGGCTCGAACTCACAGACCATGAGATCATGACCTGAGGTGAAGTCAGAAGCTCAACCGACTGAGCCACCCAGGCGCCCCTCTCTTCAGTGTCTCTTATCTAATCTCCGAGTTCCCGTCCCCAGAGGCAGCAAGTGCTACTGAGTGACTGGACGGCTCTCTGTCAGTCCCTTTTGAGGTTTCCTAATACACAGAGGACCAAGACCCAAAGCTCCAACAGGGCCTCCAAAGCCCTGTCCAGCTGTCTAGTCCCCACCTCAAACCACATTTTTCCTTGCGTTGTGCTCCAGCCACACTGGCCTTTCCTCCTTGGGACGTATGCCCATGGTGGCATCACCACCTGAGTGCTAACTCCTTCCTTTATCCAGCTAAGCAACTCAGGTCTTTGTTTACATATAACTTCCTCAGAGGGGCCTTCCTGACTTCCTTCTGTCAACTTCGTCCGTCTATAACCTCTCCACAGCCCCATCATTTCCTGTGAAGCATTTTCTTAACTTGTGGTTATGTATTTATTTATGTGACTACGTGCTTAATGTCTGTCTCCAACTAGACTCTAAGCTCTCTGAGGGCAGGGACTCCAGCATCCCATACAGGTGGCATGGGATATCCTGCACATGGTGTTTGATTTACTGAGGGAATAAATGCTGTCTTGACTGAATATTTGGTAGTGGGAGGCAATTGTGTCTTTGTGTATTTTCTGCTTTTTAACTTTAAGAAATTTGTAGAAAATCTCAAATGTACATAAAAGTAGCACCAATGCATCGAACCCCTTTACGCATCACCTAGATTCACCAGCTGTCAAGGTTTTGCCATGTTTGCACAGTTTTACCCTTTTTTACTTTACTTTTTTCGTAGCCTTCTGAAGATGCAGAAACATTAATGATAGCTGTCATTTACTGAGTGTTTACTATGTGCTGGTAACTGTATTAGATGTTTCTAATGTGTAGTATTATTTAATCCTCTTAACAATCCTGCTAACTGAGCATTATTATCCCCATTTTAGAGATGAGGAAACTGAGACAGTTAAGATCACTTTGTGCAGTGTCCCCAACTCAATGGATGGAAAAGCTGGGGTTAGAATCCAGTCTCTGACTCCAAAGCCCAGATTCTCAACTAGTAAACTGCTTGCTGCAGGCTTCATCAAGTATATGTCTGTCCCACCTGCCTTCCTTCTTGATTCCTACAGACTTTTAAAATGTTTGAAGCATTTTTATTGTGCCTAAGCTGTAAGGGAATTATTCTCATGTCTATGAAAGGAGCACAGCAGTTGGCTTTATCGTATCCCTATAAAAACATCAACTCAGCCAATAAATATTTATTGAATCCTTTTTTTTATTTTTTTATTTTTTTTAATTTTTTTTTTCAACGTTTTTTATTTATTTTTGGGACAGAGAGAGACAGAGCATGAACGGGGGAGGGGCAGAGAGAGAGGGAGACACAGAATCGGAAACAGGCTCCAGGCTCCGAGCCATCAGCCCAGAGCCATCAGCCCAGAGCCATCAGCCCAGAGCCTGACGCGGGGCTCGAACTCACGGACCGCGAGATCGTGACCTGGCTGAAGTCGGACGCTTAACCGACTGCGCCACCCAGGCGCCCCTATTGAATCCTTTTTTATTTACCAAGCACTGTTTTGAGGGCTGGGAAAATAATAGTGAGAAAAAAAAATACTGTCCTTCCTTTGCTTTTGTGGAGCAGAGTCAAGTCCAGGTCCTCCAACGTTAAGATGAAGCATCTTAATGCTAAGGGTTCTCAAGAGTTAATGGCACTGTTCAGTCTTTTCTGCGGGACCCTCATTTACTTTTTTCTTTTCCTCTGCTCATGACTACCCGAAGAAATACTGCTTTCATTTCTGATTGGGCAGAGGAAGGATAAGATACAGAATTCAAAATTATTCCAATGGCTAAATAGGGCTGCTGTGTACTGTTATGCAGTTAGTGTCCTGCACAAAGACACTTGATTGAGGAGGCCAGTTGGAGCTGAATCCAGCCCGAGCCCCACTTGCCAAGATGAGACTCTGGCCTGAGGCTATACATCCCTAAAGAAGGGTGCCTTCTTCTTCTCCCATCCTTCCCACTGCAGACCCACAGAGGCATCACATAAGCCCAAGGTGGCCCTGTTGGTAGAGCTGAGAAAAGAATGGGAAGGGAGAGTTAAAACTGTTGTGCCAAATTGAAGTTTTAAGAGATTTCAGGAGATTTGTCCTGGGCATGTCTCCCATTGACTCACTTGATGGAATTTGAAACAACTTCAGGTTTTTGTTCTTGTTTTTATTTTTAAAAAATATTTATTTAGAGACAGAGAGTGAGAGAGAGAGCAAGCACACACTTGTGAGCCAAGGAGGGGCAGAGAGAGAGAGGGAAAGAATCCCAGGCAGGCTCTATGCTATCAGAACAGAGCCGGACTGGCTCAGGGCTCGAACCCACCAACTGTGAGATCATGACCTGAGCTGAAATCAAGAGTCATCACTTAACCGACTGAGCTACCCAGGTGCCCCTTTTTTTTTGTTTTTGAATAGACATTACTTCTTAGAGCAGTTTTAGGTTCACAGCAAAATTGAACTGAAGGTACAGAGACTTCCCATATGTATACCTTCTGCCCCCACACATGCATGGTTTCCCTCAGTATCAACATCCCCCACCTGAGTGGTCCATTTGTTAGAATTGATGAACCTCCATTGACATACGATTATCACCCAAAGGCGTTGAAGTTTTGATGGCAGTAAGAATGCAAGTATTGATTCAATATAGGAAAAATGCATAGTGGTTAAAAGCATAAGATTTATAGGGTATATATTGTGATTTAAGAAACTTCCTGCCAGGGATGCCTGGCTGGCTCAGTCAGTAGAGCATGTGATTCTGGATCTCAGGGTCCTGAGTTTGAGCCTCATGTCAGAGGTAGAGATTACTTGCAAAAAAGAAAACAAGAAGCTTCCTGCCAGCATGTAACTGGAAATAATGGAAAGAATTGGTAATAGTTTCAATTATTGGTTCATTTCTTTTTCTTTTAATTTTTAATTTTAGAGCAAGAGACAGCGCTTGAGCAAAGGAGAGGGGCAGAAGGAGAGAGAGAGAATCTTAAGCAGGGTTCATGCTCAGCATGGAGATGGATGCAGGGCTCGATCTCACACCCTGGCATCATGACCTGGCCTGAAATCAAGACTCAACTGACTGAGCCACCCAGGAGCCCCTTGGTTCATTTCTTACACTTCCTTCCTTCCTTCCTTCCTTCCTTCCTTCCTTCCTTCCTTCCTTTCTTTTTAATTTTTTAAATGTTTATTCATTTTTGAGACAGAGAGAGACAGAGTGCAAGTGGGGGTGGGGCAGAGAGAGAGGGAGACATAGAATCTGAAGCAGGCTCCAGGCTCTGGGCTGTTAGCACAGAGCCCAATGTGAGGCTTGAACCCACAAACCATAAGATCATGACCTGAGCTGAAGTCAGATGCTTAACTGACTGAGCCACCCAGACTCCCCTCTTATATTTAATTTCTAAAGTTAAGTGGATAATCTCATCATAATGAGGAAGAAAATAATAATTACAAAACTGTCTATGAATTAACCCAGAGGTTTTCCATTTAAAAACTTGAGATTTAATTGATATGTATGTAACATTGTATAAATTTAAGATATACATGTTAATCTGATATATTTATATATTGCAATATATTTGCCATTGTAGTGTTAGCTAAAACCTCTATGATATCATATAATTATTATTTTTTTTGTGGTGAGAATAATTAAGATCCAATCTCTTAGGAGGGCACCTGGGTGACTCAGTCGGTTAAGCACCTGACTCTTGATTTCAGCTCAGGTCATGATCTCACGGTTCCTGGGATCAGGCCATGTGGGGCTCCGTGCTGACAATGGGAAGCCTGCTTGGGATCCTGTCTCTCTCTCTGCCCCTTCCTTGCTCACTTGCATACACACACATACACACACACACACTCTCTCTCTCTCTCTCTCAAAATAAATAAATAAACAAAAAAATAAACAAACTTTTAAAAAAGATCTAGTCTCTTAGCAAGTGTGATACTTCTAATACAGTACTGTTCTCTATAATCACCATACTGTACATTAGATCTCCAGGACTAATTTACTAGCTGCAGGTTTGTACCCTTAAACAACATCTTAACTATTTCCCCATCCCTCAGGCACTCGTCACAACCACTGTATACTCTGTTTTCATGAGCGTGGCTCGTTTAAATTCCACAGACATGTGATACCATACAGTATTTCTGACTTACCTCACAGTGTCCTCAAGGTGCAGCCATATTGTCACAAATGGCAGGAGTTCCTTCTTTCTCATGGCTGAATAATATTCCAGTGTGTATAGGCACCACATCTTCTTTATCCATTCATCTTCTGGCAGATACTTGGGCTATTTCCATACGTTGGCTATTGTGAATAGCACTGCGTGTAACTCTTCAATACCATTTTTGTTTCCTTTGGCTATACACCCAGAATTGGAATTGCTAGATCACATAGTAGTTCTATTTTTAATTTTTTGAGGAACCTCCATCCTGTTTTCCACAGTGGCTGTTACCAAGTTACGTTCCCACAAACCATGCACAAGGCTTCCTTTTCTCCACATCCTCGCCAACACTTGTTATCTCTTGTCTCCTTGATGATAACCTTTCTAACAGGCGTGACGTGATCTCTCATGCTGGTTTTGATTTACATTTCCCTGAATATTAGTGATGGTGAGCATTTTTCAAGCAGTTATTGGGCATTTGGATGTCTTCTTTGGGAAAAAAGCTTATTTAGTTCCCCTGCTTATTTTTAAATTGATTGTCTCTTTGTTATTGAGTTGTAGGAGTTCTTTATATATTTTGGATATTAGCCCCTTACCTGTTTTTTTCTATTGTGTATGATAGTATTAACAACTTTAGTGGACACAGATATGTGCAGGGCCCTGTACTGAGAATTTTATACACATTGCTTTTGTTTAATTCTCTTCATAGTCTCCTAAGGTGGGTGCTATTATCTCAGTTTTATACATAGGGACACTGATATTTGAGTTAGTTACTCAAGGTCATGTAACAAAGAAGTGGGTAAAAATGGGGCTTAAACCCTGGTCTATTTGACTCCAAAACTACACATATAACCACCATTGTATGCTTTTCTGTTTTAGGAGAAGAGATCTATTCAGTCAGCTTTGTGGTCTTTGTCCTGACCAGAGCACCCACCACACAAATTTCAGACTTCTGTAAAATATTTCCAGTCTCTTCCAATTTAGAATCTTTCTCAGCTTTCCTTCCTTGAATACCCACTGCCCTCCTCGTGTATGACTGATTCCCAGGAATCCTTCTTGGCTAGTGCAGCCAACTGACCACTCTTTTTTAGTGCAACTACGACTCACACTTACGTCACAAACCCCAAACCAACACCTTTTATCTCTGCCAACCTCAGCCAGAACTCTGACCTAAGAATATACAAAATCTCATAGGATTTTTCTCTTTGACAGTCTCCTCACAGATGTCCATAAGGGAGGACTGTAATTTAAAAGGACTAAGACAAGAAAGTTGTGTGTAATTCAATTTGGAAGGGATCAAAGAGACTTTGGTTTAACAGAATGAAGAGGGAAGTTGGGGCAGGAGGTAATGTCACTGGGAGATGGTTTTCATGGTCCTAAGATCACAAGTATGATCGGGAGTTGACTGTAATTATTTTTTGCTTTGGGTTTGTGGGAGATCTATTCGATAGTTGGCTTGCAATTCTTGAGTGGCATGGTATTTTATTTCACCTTTTACTCTAAGGAGCCTACAGCTTTTATAAGAAACTCACCAGTAATAATAACTTCACTTGTTTTGCTCTTATCCCTTCGTGTTTGGGGCGCTTCATAGACCTTTCATCTAATCCTCACAGCCATCCTGTCAATTCCTGCACTTTATAGATGACCAGATGGAGGCCCAGGAAGAGTACATAACTTGCTAGAGGAAACAGAACTAGTAAGTGACAGAGCCTGGATTCAAAACTAGGCAGCCTGCCTCCAGGCTGGGCGCTTCACCTCTATTCCAGGTACCCTCGAATTCTTGCGGTAGGGCAGAGGGACTGAGGAGGCCTATGCAACCCATTTTGCATATAGAGTTTGTTAGGTGGCAGATGCCTGGAATGCTTCTTGCTGACTTTTTATTTTCCAGGACAAGAGATTTTCCCCAATTACTCTTGGCCTCTGCCCCATTTTCACTGCTCCCCTGGGGAGATGGAGTGAGTTACTTGAATGGGAGAGGAAAGGAGCCTGCGAGGGCATATCTTCTTTCTCTCATTCTTTCTTTGGGTTGCAGTCTGCCTGTAGAGACTATACACTTTGATCTACTCCTCCAGGAGCAGGTCTCCACTCTGGGGTGAGGGTGGGGAGGCCCATGGTGGTCCAGTGCTCCTGAGTAGGTAAGGCAGCCTAACAGGTTCGGTGCAAGGGGGCCTCTTGCTTCACATAAATCCAGTTTCCATATCGGCTTCATAGAGGGGATACTTTGAACCTTATCTGATTGTCCTTTGTCTTATTTCTCAGTTGACCTATAATTCAGATGAAGAGAGGTATTATGTGTCCTTACCATACCCTCCCCCAAGAACTATTGAGGGAAACAAATAAAGAAATATAGGTAAATAATAATAGATCACGTGAATTAAAGACTCTTGATCTAGCATCCAATGAATCCATCCCCTTCCAAGGTAATCAGTTCATCAATTAAGCTGAAGAAGGGAACATGGCAGATACTTTGCTTTACATGATCTCATTTAGCTCATCCAACAATCATGTGAGGTGAGGCTTATTATCTCTGTGTTATTTATAAGGAATCTGTAGCTTATTCAGTCAGAAAATATTGGATATGGCCCACCAAGCCAGACTTTGTTCTAGGAGGCTCAGAGAGGTCATGAGAATCACTCACTGTTGTATAGCTGGTCAGTGAGAGAGCTAAGATTTGAACCTAAGTCTGACCAATGACACAGGTTAGGCATTCCTTGGAGAGAGGGGAGGGTGGGAACAAATAAAAAAGTGATAACATGTATTGAGCCCTGATTTTATACCAGTGTGTAGCTTCATACGATTCAGTGCTTGTGGGGCATTATCTCATGAAATACTTGCATCATCCTTATGAATTAGGTATGGTTTTCCTCATTAAACACACAAAGAGCCTGAGGCTTAATGATGTTAAACAGTTTACCAAAGGCTACACAGTAAATGGCAGAGCTCCAGTTGTAATCCAGGTTCTTCTCATTCCAAACCTTGAGTTTGTTTTTCTGGAGCTCTCAAAAGTAGTTGGGAGACATAGCCTCTGATATAACATCAGAGCATCTTGAAACCACTAATTAACAAGTGTAGATCAACGTAACGGGTGTGCATGGAGGTGCTGAAGGGTAGGGAGGGAAGACAGAGGAAATGGTGTGGGAGAGAAGGAAGGGGGGAGAGAAGTGTGGTCAGCATTGGGTAGGTTCACCCAAGCTTGCTGAATATGCTTGATGACGATGAAGAAAAATAGCCTGGCAACTTTGAGAATGAGGGAGAAGTTTTGAATGGCATGCCTTTGAAAGTGGTAAATTATTTGTAAGAAAGAAATAAAACAGTAGCAACAACAAAACCCCATTGTCTTTGAAAGTGAGAAGTTGTCCTGACATGAAGATTACCTCTCTCTAGGTCTTAAGGATTTTGTTTGGGTGAGACTCTGAAGACCCTAGATTTAGCCGTGGCTTTCTGTTGACTAAATGGTGATGATAGGGAGTCATTTAATTTTTCTGGACCCTCATATTCTTTTATTTAATGTTTATTTATTTTTGAGAGAGAGAGAGAGAGCTAGTGAGGGAGTTGCAGAGAGAGAGGGAGACAGAGGATCCGAAGTGGGCTCTGTGCAGAAAGCACAGAGCCTGATGCACGGCTTGAACCAACGATCTTCGACAGCATGAGCTGAAGTAGGGTGAGGCACCCAGCTGCCCCTGGACTTTAGTATTCTTATATTTGTTTTATTTTATTTTATTTTATTTTATTTTATTTTATTTTATTTATTTTATTTTATCTTATTTTATTTTATCTTATTTTTAATGTTTATTTATTTTTGAGAGAGAGCATGAGCAGGGGAAGGGCAGAGAGAGAGGGGGACAGAGGATCCAAAGCAGGCTATGTGCTGACAGCAGCGAGCCCCATATGGGGCTTGAACTCATGAACCATGAGATCATGACCTGAGCCAAAGTTGGACACTCAACTGACTGAACCATCCAGGAGCCCCTATTTGGTTATTTAATTTAATTTAATTTATTTTTGATTATTTAAAAAAACCTTATTTATCTATTTATTTTGAGAGAGAGAGCATGTGCATGTACACATGCAAGTAAGGACGGGATGGAGAGAGAAGGAGAAAGAATCCCAAGCAGGCTCCATGCTGTCACTTCGGGCCCAACTCAGGGCTTGATCTCCTAACCAGTGAGATCATGACCTGAGCCACAGTTGAGTCTGACACTCGACTGACTGAGCCACCCAGGTGTCCCAATATTCTTATCTTTAAAGTGGGAAATTAGAAATATCTGCCCTCCAAAATTCCATCTAGCAATAATATTTTTTTTCTTGCCCAACAGGGCAAGGAAGAATACCAGCCTTTCCCAGAATTTCTGGCACGTAGGTGATGGTCAATAAATGTTTGTTGAATTGAACTAATTAAAGGCAGTGATACTAACTGAAAAAGAGATTCCTTCACATAGTAAGCATATCCTGTTTGTTATATTCTTGTTGCTTATGTTCCATACTTCATCTGTCCTTGCGTCTGAGTTACCAAACATCATTTCCCTGTTGAGGAAACCTCTCCCCACAGATCACTCTGCTTTTCTCATTCTAAACTCTGTCTAGAATGGGCTCAATAACTCTATCAATCCCTTGCATTCTTTCTTTTTAAAATTTATTTATTTATTTTGAGAGAGACTGTGCACATGCAAGTGGGGGAGGGGCAAAGAGAGAGGGAGAGAGAGAATCCCAAGCAGGCTCCACACTGTCAGCGCAGAGCCTGATGCAGAGCTCAGTCTCATGAACCATGAGACCATGACCTGAGCCGAGATCAAGAGTTGGATGCTTCGCCAACTGAGCCGCCCAGGTGCCCCTGTAAATCCCTTGCATTCTTCATTCTTCTTACTTAGCCTTCTGATTTCTTAGGTCTTAACTACAGCTGAATTGGCTACATGCTTATTCTACACTTTTCATTTAATGGATATGTGGAGAGTCTCATTTGCTCCCTCAGAACCTAAATATCCGCATGAAAGGTGTGAATGAAACTGCATAATGGCAGCAGGCTTTAATTGCAGGCTTAAGTTTTGATAGTGACTTAACTTCTTCAAAGTTAATTTTTTAATTAAGAACATACAAGGGCAATTCTCTTTCTCCCTCTCCCACTTGTGCATGCTGTGTCTCTCTCAAAAAAAGAATATACAGTGGTAAGAATAGCATTTTAAGGAGGAAAGATTATTCCAGGTGTTCGGTTAAGCAGATAGATTTAGTATTACATAGATAAAACAACTACGTATTTGATAGAATTTTTCATTTTTCATCCATACAAGCTTAGCAGCATATATGCAGAGCCTGAATTTCTTTTCTCAAAATTTCAACTTGAAAAAGATCACTTTCGTCTAGGCTTCTGAGATTGAGTCCAAGCCTTGGAATCCAGTTAGTCTGATTGTTTGTGGCAGAGTGTGACAGACACTCTTGGGTGGCCTTCCTATCTCCAGTATCCCCTTATTCCTCATTATTATACTTACAGTTGTGTGTCAGACAGTATGTCTGTTTAAGAACATATACCTTCCCCAACTCATTTGTAGGTAGAGTGGCCACAACCCCAGTCTGGGGTTGAGATATAGGTAAAAGTTTCCTGTGTGGGGCTTCCAGGAAAGCCATTTTTTGTTTTCTTGATAAAGAGAGATGAGTCCAGTTGACACACACATTTTGCCCTTTATCTTTCCCCTTTTTCTGCCTGGAGTATGAATAGCATATTGGAGGGGCAACAGCCTAGCTTTTAATGCTGAGGAAGAAAGTTGGGCTCTAAGAGTGGCAGAGAAAGAAGTTAGAAGAGCCTGTGATTTTGCTGACTTCGTTTTATTTTTATTTTTTATTTTTGAGAGAGAAAGAGAGAGAGAGAGAAAGAGAGAGCAAGCGGGAGATGGGCAGAGAGACAGGGAGACACAGAATCCAAAGGTGGTTCCAGGCTCTGAGCTGTCGGGCTCAAACCCACCAACCGTGAGATCATGACCTAGCCAAAGTTGGATGCTTAACCGACTGAGCTACTCAGGCACCCTTGCTGACGACTTTTGCCAGTTGTTTTAGCCCTACTTCAAACCTTCTATTAGGAGAGAAAAATGAAAACTCTGTTTGTTTAACTGCGGTCAGTTATTTTCAGCCATGTAAAATGCTAATTGATACAAATATAAAATAGAGAAAAATATGAAAATTTAGGTTTCAAGAAAACTTAATGTATATTCAAGATATTGGCAATGAAATACATATGTCCATAGACATATTTTGATGAACTTTGGTCTATCTAGATTTTGTCAGTGATTACTTGAATTTTTTACTTCCTTGCTTCATGTCTTCCTTTAATGTTTTTAAAGCAAATTTGGTTGAGTAGCTCCTATACTCTTTATGTACTGGAGATAAAATGTAAAAGAATAAAACAAGTATGATTTCTGCCCTCAAATAATAAAAAAAAATATGTAATTATAAGCAATATAAATACAATAAAGGAAATACAGGGAACAATGAGAACATGTAAATGAGGGACCAGATCTGGCTGGGGAGGTTTCTCTGAGGAGCTGAGGTCTGAGCTAAGATTAGAAGGATGAACAGGAGGGGCACCTGGGTGGCTCAGGTGGTTGAACGTCCGACTCGATTTCGTCTCAGGTCTTGATCTCATGGTTGTGTGGCTGAGCCCTGAGTCCAGCTCTGCACTGAGCTGAGTGTGGAGCCTGCTTAAAGATTCTCTCTCTCTTTTTCTCTGCCCCCTCCCCCGCCTGTGTGCTCTTTTTCTCTTTCTAAAATAAAAAAAAAATAATAATAAAAAAGAAGGATGAACAGGAGTTTTATTAGGCAAAAGTGGTAGATGGAATGAGAAGAAACAGCATGTGTAAAGGCTGTAGAGAGCGGAGCACTTTTGAGGAACTGAAAGTAGTCCCCTGTGACTGAAATACTGAACACAAAATTAGGCTGGAGAGGTAAATGGGCCAGATGATGGAGGGTCCAGTGGTTAGTTTATATTAAGGATTTGGATGTTTGTCTTAAGAACAATGGAAAGTCATTGAAGGCTTTAAACCTTTAGCAATGACCTGGACAGATTTGAGTTTTAAAACCCAAATGCCATTCTATTCATATGACCTAGAATGGATTGGAGTTGTGAGGCTAGAGTTGATGTGGGGAGGCTGGTTAGGATACTAGATAGAAGATGGTGGACAAGGTGAGGACTGATGATAGCTTGGATTCAGGGGGTGTCAGTGGAGATGGAGGAAAGTTTGGGATTTGAAAACTATTTAGAAGGTAAGATCAATAAGACCTAGTGATGGATTAGACACAGAGGTTGACAGTTGGGAGAGTTCAAAGAGGACCCCTAGATTCTGGCTTGCAGAATTGGATGGCTGGTTGGGTGTTGGATGGCATTTACTGAGAAAGGAAACATGGAGGAGTCCTGAGTTGGGTGGGGGCACTATGAGTTTCCACTGATCATGATGACTGTGAAGAGCCTTGAGACACCCATGAGAGTATGTTACGTAGCAGGTATAAGTAGAGGTCTGTAACACAGACAAGAGGTCAGGGCTGGAGATATCTAGTATATAGATGATGGATGAAGTTATATGTCATGGATCATTTAAGGAGAGAGGAGAGGGTAAAAAGAGGAAGCTTAGGACCAAGTTGATACAAAGATGAAGCTTATAAGAAGCTTGGTAGAGGTGATGAGCTACACACATATGTGTGTAATATATATGTGTGTGATTATAGTGTAGACAGAAAAGGACTTATATCCTACCAATTCCATTAATGATGCATCCAGAAGAGGGAAATACTCTATGAGCTAAAGGGATCAGAGACTATTTCATGGAGAAGCATTTAAGAACATCTTTGTTGGATAGCTAGCATACAGTGAGGTGGATGAGGGGTGGAATGGGCTTCCAGGTTGAGAGAATGACTTGACAAAAGGTTTGAAGCCTGAAAATGAAGACACATTGGGAGAACTTCAGGATTTTCAGTTTATCTAAAGATGGGGTATAAATAGGGGAATCATGAAAAGGTGAGCTGGAGCCAGACTGAGGAGAGCCGTAAATGCCATGCTGAGATACTTTACCTGTAGGAGTGGGAACCTAGCTAAGATTTGTGTGTGTGTAGAGGAGAAGGCTACGTAATGAAGCAGCGATTGAAGAAGAATCTTCTGGTTTCCCATGTGAGGTGCACTGGAAAGTATCGATACTAGAGGCAGGAAGACCTAGTAGGAGGCTGGGGTGATGTAGACTAGTTTTCTCGGTGAGGCTCTTGGCCTCTGCTCTCCATTTACCATGGTTTGCATGGGGGTTGGTTTGCCATTGCACTTTCTCTGACCTGAATCCACTAGATCTAACAGCCCTAGAGCCCACCATCATTTGCCACCATCTCTACAATGATCATGTCATGAAGACACGCTGTCCCTTTGGGTGACAAAGCAGACTCCAAATTGATATCCTGGTCACACTAATATAACAATATAACAAATCTCCTTTTCACACTCCATGTTGATGGAACATTATAACATTTGTACAGGTTTGCTGGCATGATTTGACTCACGTTGCTTCTACATTTGTGCAATAATAGGTTATTACCAGCTCCCAGAATGAGGGAAGGGACCATGTTTGTCTTGTCTACCACTTTTTCTATTGCTAGGTAACAAATTACCCCAGAACTTCCTGGCTTAAAGCAACAATAGGTATTTATTATCTTACAGATTCTGTGATCAGGAATTTGGGAGCAGCTTGACTAGGTGGCTGTGGCTTGGGATCTCTTATGAAGTTGCAGTCAAAATGTTTCTGCGGTTGCAGTCATCTAAAGGCTTTACTGAAACTGGAGGATCCCCTTCCAGGTTGGTTCCCTTACATGGCTGATGGTGGAAGGCTTCAGTTCCTCACCACATGGACCTTTCCATAGGGCCGCTCCAGTGTCCTCATGTCTTGGTAGCTGGTTTTCCCAAGAATGAGTGATCCAAGAGAGATCAAGGAGGAAGCCACATTGCTTTTTATGACCTAGTCTCAGAAGTCATAGTGTAACATTTTGTTTGTTAAAATCAAGTCACTAAATTTGTCCCACATTCAAGGGAAGAGGCCCACATTCATAGCTTTATCATTTGAGGAGATAATTGTAAAACAATTTGTAGATATAATTTGCAATCACTACAACCACTATTAACTTCAGCACCTAGTACAGTGTCTGGGGGGGGGGTGCTTAGTAAAGATTTGTGAAAAGAATGATTATTCTCTCTTCCAAACTTGAATTTACTAGCCCTGAGAAATAGTGCCACTAAGGCAAGCACCCACACTATGGAATGGCCATTTGAGGCTTCACTCAAGTTAAATGTAGTCTGCGGTGTCCCGCCAACAAGTGGTTGGGCCATTTTGAGAAGTTGCCTGGCCATTCACACAACATATGAGCTGCTGGGATTCTCTGTCTTTCTCTGTCTCTGTCTCCTCATTTCTATGTCCATCTCCAATATCTCTATCTTCCCTTTTCCCTTCCCCAGCCTCCTACTTCTCCATCTCTCGTCTCCACCTCCATCTCTCGTCTCTCATCTTCACCTCCATCTCTCATCTCCATCTCCGTCTCTCATCTCTCATCTCCATCTCTCATCTCCATCTCTCATCTCCACCTCCAACTCTCATCTCCACCTCCAACTCTCATCTCCATCTCCAACTCTCATCTCCATCTCCAGCTCTCATCTCCATCTCCAGCTCTCATCTCCATCTCCAACTCTCATCTCCATCTCTGCCTCTCATCTTGGTCTCCATCTCTCATCTCTCCTTTCACATTCATCTTCATCACCATCCTTCTTCTTCATCCCTAGCTCTCCTCTCTCCTCTCCATCACCATCTTTCATCTTTAACCCATCTCTCATCTCTGTTTCATCTTCATCTCTTATTTCCATTTTCATCATAGAAGATAGATACTCTAACTTAATCCTCTCCCACTGAATCCTGGAGAGATGGATCCAGTTACCCAGCGGATATATTTGGAGATTCACAAGGCTGTCTAAATTTATAAGTCCCAAAGTGAATTTATCTTTTCCTCAAAGCTGCACATTCTCCTAAACGTCTTGACTCAGAGATGGGCTCCTTCATCCACCTGGCTCCTCCCGCCACTTTGGATATTATCCTGAAGGCTTGCTCCAGTTTACTAGCTCCTACCCACTATGAGTCACCAGCTCTACTTTTTCTCTAGCTATCACGTGGTTCTCTCCTCTTTTTTTTTTCTGCCATCACTAGCTTTGTATAGTTTGCATCTCTTTTAGCTTGAGTTACTATGACTAATAATGACAACAAGCCTTTACTGAGTGTCTATCATGTGCCCTGCCCTTACATAAGATATCTTCTAGTCCTAGTCCTCTTCAATCTGTCCTGATTCCAGAAGGACCTCTGTAAACACAAATGTAGTAAGTATAAATGTTTAGTCTCCCCAGTTCAGCTGATGAAGAAAAAATATAACTTTTTTCTATAATTCAATTTAATGATTATTTTAGACTTCCATTTTGTTGGCAGAAAATATAATCTCAAATAATTCTGAGTAAATAACAAATTCCTGCACTGTGCTTTTACATTTAATATTTCTTAATATTATAATTCTTAATACTACTAATAATAATATCGAGACCATCATCATTTTTTACTGGCAATAGAGTATTCCAGTGTATGAATATACCAAAACATTTAGCCAGTTTCCTATTTATGGACCTTTAGATCATTTGCAGTCTTTTGCTATCACAAGATTTGCATCAATGTATCAGTATAACCGAGGGTAAAATTCCTGAAATGGAAAAAAGGGTACGTACACTGTAAATTTTGATAGCTATTGCTGAGTTGCCCTTTAAAGAGCTTGTACCAATTAATACTCCCACAAATAGCATATGAAAATGCTGTTTCCCTTCATCAACATCAACAGTAGGTATTATGAAACTTTTAAATACTTGCCTTACTTTGTCTTAATTATATTTCTTTAATTATAAGTGAGGGTGAGTATTTTTTCATTATATACTTTAAGAATTGTTTTCATATTTTTAAAGTTCATTTATTTATTTTGAGAGGGAGTGCCCGCGTGCGTGTGAGCTGGGGAGCAGCAGAGAGAGAGAGAGAGAGAGAGAAGGAGAGAAAGAGAATCCCAAGCACGCTCTGTGCTGTCAGCACGGAGGGATGTGGGATTTGAACTCATGAACCGAGAGATCATGATGTCAGCTGAAATCAAGAGTTGGACGTTTAACTGACTGAGCCACCCAGGCGCCTGAGATTTTAGATTTTTCTAATAGGTATGTTAAAAAGGTGAAAAGAAACAGATGAATTTAAGTGAATTGTGTGTGTATATGTGTATATATATATATATATATATATATATACACATATACACACATATACACATACATATACATATGTGTATATATATACACACACATATACACATACATATATATATATACATACACACACACAATTATACATATATGTATATATGTACATATATTTTATTAAGTTTATTTATTTTGAGAGCAAGAGAGAATGAAAGTGGGAAAGGGCAGAGAGAGAGAGAGAGAGAGAGAGAGAGAGAGAGAATCCCAGCAGGCTCTGCACCACCAGCACAGAGCCTGACGTGGGGCTCGAACACACAAACTGTGAGATCATAACCTGAGTCAAAGTCAGATGCTTAACCCACTGAGTTACCAAGGGGCCCCTAAGTGAATAAAATATTTTTAACCCAACATATTCAAAATAGTGTCATTTTAATATATAATTGATGTAAAATTATTAATGAGACATTTTACATTCTCTTTTTGCCCTAAATCTTCTAAATCTAGTGTGTATTTTACTCTTATAAAACATCTCAATTTAACCAGCCACATTTCAAG
Organism: Panthera uncia; assembly: GCF_023721935.1. Taxonomy (NCBI): domain Eukaryota; kingdom Metazoa; phylum Chordata; class Mammalia; order Carnivora; family Felidae; genus Panthera; species Panthera uncia. The sequence continues at coordinate 51,094,258 of NC_064818.1, forward strand.
CACTCAGTAGCCACATGTGGCTGGAGGCTACTGTGTTAGCACAGAGAAGTAGCTGTAAAGAAACTTCTCAGTGCATAGAAGCTACAGCTAACACCTAAATAACTTAAACTTGAGCATGACAACCTGCCTAGTTTTTTGAGGCCAAGTTCAGTGCCGTTTAGAGAGGAGGTACTCAAAGTTTATTTTTCTAATTGAGTTATTTTTATTTTTTCAATTGAATGTTCATACTTGTTTTATGTAGATATGGTCAAAATACCTCATTGTAGCAATGAATCATTTTGTTCGTCATGAAACAAAACACAATTCATACATTTTACTTTGTTTCTCAGAAATGAGAGATGTTTTAAGAATGTGTTTTCATAAGATTTGCCAAAAGTTTTCATCACACAATAGCTTTTTTTTTTCCCTCTTCCTTTTGGACAATTATTGAATTGATGAAGCTTTTAAGATAGGTAGGAACAGATGTGTTGACTCAATTTGGGAGGCAAAAACATTTTTACTTGAAGAGAAACCCTCAGGGAAATGGCAGTCTCTTAGGGGTGTTTAAAATCCAGTTTTAGGAAGTCCTGAGTCTTGAGCAGATGTTGTGATGGAGTTAAGAGCCAACAGAGCTTGACCCCACTCTCACAGTCCTCTAAATACTACAATGCAGTACTAGGACCAGACTCCCTAACTGGACATTTATTAAGGGGACTGACATTTTAACTAGTGCCCTGAAGTTGCCCTTCCAATTGGTCCTTTTAGGGAAATGTTAATCCCCTTTACTTCTCTTTAATTTTAGTGCTCCAGAATCTGCTTAGGGAAGGAAAGAGAAATGCTCTGCAAAGTTATGCAGGTGCTTTACAATACGGTGTGAGAAAGAAATTATTTTCATTAAAATATTAATGTTCAATTCAAACATGGGGGCCCTAACACAATTGAAATGGACTTGGAGAATAGCAGCTGGAGAAGCTCTGTATGCCACCTCATTCAATTGAATCCAATCCATTCTTCTTTCAGATTTGGAAAACAGACTTAGAGAGGCAGAGACACCTGCTTAAATCACATAGCTATCCGTTCAGAGGTCTGGATTTCAAGTTTTCTGGTTCTCTGTAGTATGAATTATAGCATTAAATAACATTTACTGAGTACTTACTAAGTGCTAGCCTCTGGGCTAAGTGATTTCCGTAGATGTCAATGATTTACAAAATCTTTGCAATATAAGGCATTTCAAATTTATTTATTTTTCTTTTTAAGAAAAATATTTGTTTATTTGAGAGAGAGAGAGAGCAAGGGAGGAGCAGAGAGAGAGGGAGACAGAGGATTCAAAGCGGGCTCCGCACTGATAGCAGAGAGCCATATGCGGGGCTGGAACTCACAAACTGTGAGATCATGACCTGAACTGAAGTCTGGTCCTTAACAGGCTGAGCCACCCAGGCAACCCTGAAATATTTCAAAAAAAAAAAAAGCATAACTCTTCTCTAACAATTTTTTTCCTGAAACTTCATTTGTTTTCTTAAACAGAAGTTGCTGACGCATAGGTATCCAGAATCTTAATCTGCAAAGGATGCTTAAGTATACTCCACTGGGCTGTGTTTTGATGGCTAAATAAACAATAACTTATTCACAACTCAAGCCCAATCTATTTCTGTTAAGGTTGCAGAGTGGTATGGAAAGCACAGCTTTTGCCTTTTTTCCTTCCTTAGTTTTGTTCACTAATGACTTCTTCCTTCTTTTCCTTCCTTTTTACCTTCTCTCCCTCCCTCCTTCTCTCTCCTCCAACCCCAGTCTTCTTCTGTCCTTCCTTCCTTCCTTCCTTCCTTCCTTCCTTCCTTCCTTCCTTCCATTCTATTATAGGAAGTGAGGTGCTAAGGACATTTTCTGTCAAGATTCTAAACTTTTTTTATTTGTCTTGCCAACATATAGAATGTTGGACATGTAAGTGTCTTAGGCATCATCTGAAGAGAAGTAGAGGCCCAGAGAGGTAGAGGATTTTCTCTGAGGTCAACTAAATGAAACTGTACTGAGGTCAAAATGCTACTACATAGCAGGAATCCACTCAGCCCCAAGTCGAAAGTCATCAGAATAGCAAAGGCAATGTCTGGTTGGCCCTGAAGTGTCAATCCTTTTTTTTAAGAACTTGATTCAATCTCAAACCAGCAAATTCCCTAGCTTCAGGGCCAGGATCCCTTGTCACGAGCCTCAGAATCAAAAGCAAATCTCTAATCATACTCCGTGCTTCAAAACCCATCAGTTGAGGGCCAGGTAGCCAGTGGGGTTTACGCAGAGTAGGTTCTCAGAAACATGGGTCAGGGCTTGGAAATAGACACAAGAGGAAAAAATGACTTTTATTAACCTGTGCCTGAAAGATTTAAAGCATCACTTGATTGTGGAATAAAACCAACACATTAAGAAGCCCTAATGAAAGAAAACTTGAAGCTGGTTTTACATGTTGGAAGCCCAGTTTTTCAGATCCATTGTGATATTCTCAGCAGCAGGACATTCACTTTCCCATCCCAATGACTGCAGCAAAGGCATCTCCAAAGTCTATTTCTGGGCCTTAGTTTCTTTTGTGAAACAAGAGGATTTGTCCATATGGCGAGTGTATATGTACAACCATGTGACTCTATAATCATATCAAAATAATAAAATGACATGGTTCGTTAAATTTTTTTATCATTCTGATTTTTCCCCCCTCCCAGTTTGTGGCTTGGCTGAACTGGCTGAACTGAGGGGAATACCTTTAATGCTCCAGATTACTTGTAGAGATTTTTATCTCACAATATTCCCCAAAGAATGTTAGGGCTGCTTCATTTCTCTGAGAGCCTTGCCTAGTAAACAATGTACAAACAAAACACTATTAGAGGTTCAGCAGTGTTTTCTGGAATAATCCCCAGTATGCTCACGATAAAGCCAAACTTCTTTACATGGCCTGCAAGGCCCTTGCCTGATCTGGCTCCTCTGTGCTTTCCAGGATTATATCAGACTCTCTCTCTCTCCTTATTTAATTTATTCTGGACACATGGCCTTCCTTTAGCTTCTGAAGGCACCATGCTGTTTGCCAACTCAAGGCCTTGATATGGCCTGTTTTCTCTGCCGAAACTGTCTTCCCTCCCTCTTGGTCTGCTTGAATGATTCAGGCCTAAATATCACATCATCAGGGAAGTGATCACCTCATCCAAAACCAAAATCAGGCCACCCTGTCCTTTCTCGTCAAAGCACTCAATAAAATTTGTGATTTACACATATTTCTATGTTTACTTTACTATTCATCTTCCTAACTAGTCTTTGAGGGAAGGGGCTGTTTCTTTCTGTGTTTGCTATTGTATTTCCTAGCACATAGTAGGTGCTCTTTGGGGAATATTGTGAGCTAAAAATCTCTACAATATTTGCTATATTAGTAAAGGAGTAAATGTATTCACAGAAAATTCCCAGCACAGTCAGCCCTTATTGGTTGTTTAGATAGGACATGATTCTTGAGAACCCTTAGTGAAACCATGACTGACCTTGTTTTGGCATTGTGGAAATAGTTATTGGTCCTTCCATAATCTGACAACTCTTCCAATGTGTGTTTATTCAGACTGATTCAACCTCTTTAATGACTCAGTGGGAACACCATTAAGCCAGTTAATGCAAACTCAATTCCCTCAATTCGAGTTCTTGGTCAACTGCAGGGATGTTCTGGCCAAGAAGATACCTGAGATTTCGAGTTTGAACTAGAGTACTCTTAAGAGAAAAAAATCAAGTGAATCTCCAGTGATTGACACTGTCTATGAATAAAAGTGAGAATTAAGTCATATGTGGAAATACTACATAGTCACCTGACTGCAGTCCGTTTTATTTAGCTGTTGCTGGAGCCCCATGGAGAAGGGTTTATTTATTAAGAATGGAATAGTTCTTTTAAAATTCTGTAGCAATCATGTCTCTCTCTCTCTCTCTCTCTCTCTCTCTTTTTTTCTCCAGTCCATGGAAAGTGTTATCTCAGGCGGCTTTGTGCAGGAAGTTGGGTTTATCACTTCCTCACAGTTGCACTTTGTCTAGGACTTAACTACATGCTATCAGATTACATCAAAATGTAGGCCTTTGTGTGTTTAACTCATCAAAGGAGTGGACCCTCAGGACTTGATATCACTTCACTGCATATGCAGCCATGTAGCAAAACAAAGCCTATCTAAACAGGACAGAACTATTTCTGTTGCGAGGCGACTCTGCTAGCTCGAGCTTGCAGAAATGGTCGGGTTTCAGGTGTCTGTAGTGTTTCACTTCTTGTTTTTATATTTATCTCTTTTTAGAATTGCAGTCATTTGCCTGGCTGTGTGCAAGGAAGGAAACCCAAAATATTACCTACAAGGGAGGAGACAAGATTGCTCCAATCCCCAGTGTCAGTTGGAGGCAGCACTAACCTTTACCTCATCATCTTGATTTTCACTTGAAAGCTGAAGTGGCTGCGGTCAGAGTCTGGGCTCCAGGGATGGCCACACAGGGGGTTTGAATCCTGGCTCCTCTGTTTCCTGCTTGTGCGTCCTGGGGCAAGTTATTTCACCTCTTTGGGCTTCCGTTTCTCTGTCTGAAAAATGGAAAAATTACAGCACCTGCCTAATAGCCTTATGATATGGAATAAATGATAGGGATGAAATGGTGTGTGAAAAGTGCATATGGAATGAGCTCACCACAGGAGGCAGATCGGTCTTGTGAAGCCGGAGGGGTCCTGCACGCCACACCCTGCAGAGTGAGTGGCAAGGCCGGCACAGTCCCGGGCCGGCTCAAGTTTCTCAGGCTGCACTTCCACCTTTGGGGCCTCGTTGCTAGTTTCTTCTCTGCGGAGTTCCCTCTTCTCTGCGGTGGGCTGGCTGCCAGATGCCGCCTCTATTGGCAGCCACAGGAAGCCGATGCAACTGTGAAGTAATACTTCTGCCCCGGGGCTGGCCCCGCCCTGTTGACCAAGGGTTTTAGATCTGCTCAGCCAACTCCTTTTAATATCTTGCCTAAAAAGGACTTCTCACCCTGCTCTGCTGCACTGGGCGATGGCTGCCTGCCCTAGAGGGCTCAGACGAACAGCTTTCGGGGGATAGAAATGGGGAAGGGAACTTCTTCCTCCCAGACGAATGTTTTGGGAGTTGGGGGTACCATCTTGCAGCAACTGTCTGCTATGGTGATCATTTACCAAAATTATATGTCAAAGGAAGAGGGATAGGCTTGATTTTATAAAATCCTTCCAAGCCAGTGGAGTATAATGAGGTGCTCTGAAAAAAAAAAAAAATTATTTGCATCATGGCAGTATGCAAATTTTCACAGACCTATGACTGGAAAGAAATTAAATTACACCTAAAAAACTTTATAATTTAAGAAGGTAAATGTTTTTTCTTTTCCTTTTTGAAAGTCTGAAACCATTCTAAATAGGAAATTGAAACAAGCATAATGCTTTATTGCTTCTTTATACTCTGGTTATTCACTGATGGCTCCCTACCTTGATGGTTTCCTCCCTTCCGGCTTCTGAGGTGGCAGATGCCCTGTGAGCCACACTCCACCTCAGCTGTTCAGATCACTTCAGAGCCACAAACACCTTCCATTCAGTGCCAGCTGGCTTTGGCTTGGTGTCAGAGGTTCTCATCCAGTGGATTTTGCCTCTCTGCCTGGCCCCATGGGGTGAGCTCTTTGGCTATCTCTTTAGCTTTTGTCCTTGGATGCTGTCTCTTGGAGCTCCCCTTCGTGACCGGAGGGCCAGTCTCATGTCACCCTCAAGCTCTGCACAAGAGACAGATTCCCAGGCTGGAATCTAGCATCTTGGGCTCTGGGAAGACTTGAGACATTTGCCTACAACTCTCTTGGAACAGTAGTGAATGCTAGTGGAAAACCAGGTCTTTCTTTTGGTTGATTATATTAAAATACATTTTTTTTCTAATTGCAAAAGCAATACATGCATACACACGTGCGTGCACACACACCCCCCCCCCCCCCCACAAGCTCCTAAACACAGAAATATGTCAAATTTAAAATTGAAGGGCTTCATATTAACCTCCTAGTGATAATTCTTTGTTATATACTGTCTCAGATTTATTTCAGTGCATATAAAAGCATTTTTTACTTCACACACAAAAAATGAGAATGGGATGCATACCTACTCTTCTGTAATTTGTGTGTTTTCCTTAACAGTATATCTTGAATAGATTGAAATGCCAGCATAGACAGATTTACTTCATTATTTTGTATGACTGTGGCTATTCCACAGTAGAGTGGACTATATTTACTCGATTCCTCATGGACCTTGCACTATTTAAGATTTTTTTCTTTGGCTTAACAAGCAGTGCAATACTGAACATCCTCGTACAAACATCTTTGTGTGCATGTGTGAGTATTTCTGTAGAATTGTTGGGTTGAAGGGGATGCACATTTCAAAGTTTCATAAACTATGTTAAATTGTGTATCAGTGGACCAGTTTGCGATCTGCTAAGAAATCTGAGAAGGCCTGTTTCCTCAAATACTTACCAACTCTAGTATTACTAAATTTTGTAAGTCTACTGGGCAAAAAACTTGTTCATTGGTGTTGCTTTTATTATTAGCAATGTTGAACATCTTTTAGAATGTTTTTTTGACTATCCATATTTCCTCTTATGAGAGTTTTCTGTTTGTATCCTTTATCCAATTTTCTGTTGAGTTGTCTTTTTCTTTTTTTAATGTTTGTTTATTTTTGAGACGGAGACAGAGCGCGAGTCGGGGAGGGGCAGAGAGAGAGGGAGACACAGAATCTGAAACAGGCTCCAGGCTCTGAGCTGTCAGCACAGAGCCCGATGGTGGGGCTCGAACCCACGAACCGTGAGATCATGACCTGAGCGGAAGTCAGATGCTCAACCGACTGAGCCACCCAGGTGCCCCGATGAGTTGTCTTTTTCTTATTGATCTGTGCAGCAGTTAGGATGTTTTCAGAATGCTTACTTGTATTTATTGTTTATTATTCTAGAATATGATATCTAAAGATAAGGTATTCCCGAGTTGGGCAGTGGCTTAGCAGTCTTGGGCGCAGATACTTCTGCTGCTATGTTTTACTCAGCTTGTGCTTTTGTGGTTTCGAAATGGCTGCCATAGTTCCGGTCATCACATTGTAGACAGCTATCTCCACAGGTCCAAAAAAGGCTCACCTATCCCCAATTCTCAAGCTTCGTTTTTGATCATTAAGGAAAACTTCCAACTAGCTTGCCTGCAGATATCTGCCCCTACCCAGGTCCGACTGGCCGGGATTGAGTCACATGCCCCTTTTCAGGCTATGATACCCATGCATCTGCCATTAAAAAGAATATATTTATTTATTTTGAGAGAGAGAGAAAGTGTGTGCATGCAAGTGGAGGAAGGGCAGAGAGGGGAACAGAGAATCCCAAGCAGGTTCTGCACCAGCAGCGCAGAGCCCAATGGGCTCGAATTCACCACCTGTGAGATCATGACCTGACTGGAAGTCAGACGCTTAATGACTGAGCCCCCCAGTGCCCCAACATCTGCCATTTTTAATGAGATTAGTCTCCATGCCATCTCCTGAATTAGTTGAATCAGGCAGATGCAATTTGATTATAGTGCAACAATTTGAATGTAGGCACAAATTCTGAATACCTAAATACGTGAATGCTCAATACCTGAAATACAAGATTATCTTTGGCTTTGAATGGTGAATCTTTAAAGGATCAGTGTATGACTTGAGCATGGGCAGACCAGCTCCTTAATATCTGGCCACTCTCAGTAAGTCATAATATCCTGCTTAAACCCCCAAAGCAGAATAGCACATGGCTTTCTCCTCTGGGCAGCAAGAGGTGGTTGGACTTTACCTGGTCTGTGAAGCCACTGTTAGGCCAGTTGCGATCTTCTGGCAGAATTTCTGGACCTCTCCAGAGGGGATGAGGGGCCCACAGGTGGCTATAACAATACCTACCCTTTTAAATGGGTGCTGAGTTCTGACTGAAGGGATGGGAAGCTACAACCTCCTTCACTACTTTTGGAGTAGGGACCTCCCTCTTCTCCCTACTGGGCAGAGAGACAATGGGAAGTAGTAGTTATAGCTTATTTTTGCTTTACTTATTTCTTGTAAGTCAGTGGTCTCAGAGGAAAGAGAAATCTGATCTTAATTACATCTTTGTGAGATGAAAATTACCTTCTTTTAAAAATAAATCTTTGGGGCACCTGAGTGGCTCAGTTGGTTAAGCATCTGACTCTTGATTTCGGTTCAGGTCATGATCATACAGTTTGTGGGTTCGAGCCCTACATTGGGCTGCGTGCTGACAGCAGAACCTGCTTGGGATTCTGTCTCTCCTTCTTTCTCTGCCCCTTCCCTCCTTGTGTTCTCCTCCTCTCTCTCAAAGTAAACAAATAAACTTAAAAAAATGCTTATTCAGTTTTTAGAGAGAGAGAGAGCATGCGTGTGCACATGAGCAGGGGAGAGGCAAAAGGACAGGGTGACAGAGGATCCGAAGTGGACTCTATGCTGACAGCAGCGAGCCTGATGCAGGGTTCAAACTCATGAACCAGGAGATCATGACCTGAGCCTAAGTCGGACCTCAACTGACTGAGCCACTCAGGTGCCCCAAGAAAATTATATTTTAATCGGACTAAGATACGTCCTCAGGTTCACCTTTTCTACTCCCAGAGTCTCAGTGGTATGTTCTGGATACCAAAACTCTTGATTTTTATTAAACTGAGGTTATGGACATGGAAGGCTGAGTTCCAGAATCACTTAGCTCATCTTTATCCTTCTGCCTTGATCTGTTCTAATTTCTCAACTTGACAACCCCAAAATGAAAATTCAAACAAAAGTCAGTCCCCTCTTCTTCCCTCTTAATCCTGTTCCCTGCATCACAATAGTTACTGTGATAGCTGAGTGCTTATTAGGCTAAAAGTATTCACTTTCACTTTTAACCTTAGAGAATCCTACACAGCTGTTATTTAAATGTATCCCCATTTTATGTTTTTGCATGCTGTTGTACATAGACCTAAAAAAATTTCATTTCCAGTTTTTTGTTGCTTGTATATAAAAATATAATTGGGGGTGCCTGGGTGGCTTAGTTGATTGAGCGTCGACTCTTGATTTCAGCTCAAGTCATGATCCCAGGGCCACTGGATCAAGCCCCATGTTGGGCGCTGTGCTGAGTGTGAAACCTGCTTAAGATTCTCTCTCTCCCTCTCTCTTTGCCCTCCCCTGCACTCTCTCTCTTTCTCAAATTAAAAAACAAAACAAAAAAAATGTTTAGAAACATAATTGATTTTTGTATGTTGACTTTGTGTCCTGTGACTTTGCTATTAGTTTTACTAGATTTTTTTGTAGATTCCTCAGTCTTTTCTACATATGTGATCATGTTGTTTGTGGATACAGATAATTTTACTTCTTCCTTTCCAATATGGATGGCAAGGCTCCAGGCGTAGCCCTAAAGGCAGCCAGCTTGATGAGCAGTCCTTTGGTTTAGATTTCAGACCTGGTAGTTCGTTGATTGGGCTGCCTCAAGAAATGAAATCACATGTAGTGGTCTTTTCTGACTCTGGTTTTATGCATGCTATTTGTTCTTTCTCTTTCCTTTATTTGAGGACTTCCTTCCTTACCTGATAAGTTTAATTTGAAAACTGGTTCACTCAGAGAAAGTACCTTATTTCTGAAGTATTTTTCCTCTGGCTGGTGGTCAAATCTGCCATTCTTGGAGGGTTGACCACCTTCTCTTTTCCATTTCCTTCTTTGGTTCCATAATGAAATAATCATTCCCTGCAGACTCATCAGCCAGTTTGTCCACTGGCTGTTCCCTGATTTTTGCTAAATGACTTTTACCAGCAAGTGGTCTGGTGTCCTTTGCAAATCAAAGTCTGGGACATGCTTTGCCCCTTGTTCCGCAGATTTTAAATGCCCTTTATCAAGCAGCTTCTCATGCTGGGAAAACCACAGTTGGTCTCTACTTCTCCCTCACTTCTTTAAAATTACTTGATAGTAATTTTACCTAACTCTTTGATTCTTTATCTTAGTTATTTGTACATTTGTTTACTTTAAATATTTTTCCTCCAAATATTACATATTCTTTCAACTGATTCTGATTATTTTTATTTACCCCTCCTTTATCTATTTTGGAAGCTACTTCTTTTTCTCTTTAGCTCTTTCTTTGTTAAAAGGAAAGGACAAAATAATATCCAATCAATAATATTCAATCCAGTGATTTTTAGACTTTCCTTCATGGAAATATAGTTACAAGAATCTTTAAACTTACTGAAGTTTTTTTTTTTTTTTTTAGCTGATTATGGTAAAAGAAAAGTTTATCATAATTATACAGAAGGTGTCCCAGAGGATCAGCATGAATATTGGCCTACAGAGGATCCACTCTCAAGCATCGGGATAATCCTGGATTTTTACTGATCATTTCCTTTTCATTTTTCTTTGTCTTTTCTTTCCTGTTTGCTTTTGCATTTCCTTGCCTTTGGCACCAGCTCATTTTCCTTGAGTCCTTTTTCTTTTTGGAAAACAGCATGAGTAAGTGGAAGGAACACGGACTTTGGAGTATTAATAGGCCTGAGTTTCAACACCACTTTGCCTGTTACTAGTTGTGTATCCTTGGGAAAGTTACTTACCCTTTTGGAATTTCAGTTTTCTTCTAAGGACTGCCTGTGAAACTATGAATAAAATTCATAAGGCATTTAGCACAGTGCCTGGCCCATGGAAGATACTCAATACATGTTACCTATGACCATTACCTTTTACTCGTCTGACTTTCTTGCTCCTTTCTGTAATCATTTGACATTCATTATTGGACTTAGATGAATCTATACATTTGTGATCTTTGAAAGTAGTGGTTTACCTCTTCTTTCCTCTTTTTTTTTTTTTAATGTTTATTTATTTATTTCGAGAGAGAGAGTGAGCAGGGGAGAGGAAGAGAGAATCCCAAGCAGACTCCATGCTCAGTGTGGAGAGCCTGACATGAGGCTCAATCTCATGACTGCAAGATCAGGACCTGAGCTGATATCAGGAGTTGGACACTTAACTGATGAGCCATCCAGGCGCCCCTCCTCTTCTTCCCTCTTAATAGTAGTCAGTGATATGATGTCAGAAAAATAGCTTATGCAGTCAGCCTGAATTACAAGAGAATGAATAAAAGTTGAATGTGTCTAGAATCATAATGGTAGAGCCTCAGTAGATTTTAGAGACCCAGCCGCTTCAACTCTTTTTATTTTATAGATGAACTGACATAACAAAGGTAAGCAATTTATTTGCGTTTCCTCCCTCACACCAGCCCCTGACAGTCACTAATCTGCTTTCTGTCTCTATGGACTTGCTTATTCTGGACATTTCATACAAATGGATTCATATAGCTGTGATCTTTTGTGTCTGACTTCTTTCACTCAGTATAATATCTTCAGTTCATACTTGTTTAATAATTCAAATGATAGGAAAGTATAATGAAGAAAATAAAAAATATTCTGTAATCCCACCTACTATTGATAAAGACTGTTAACAGTGTGGCGTCTCCCACATAAATACATTTACACTAGTCACACCTTTTACTTGAATTTGGTTTTCCACTTAGGACTTGTGAAACAGCTCCCTGTGTCAACACACATGCAGATCTCTTTATTCTCTTTTACATTCTGTGTGGTGTTGTATTATATGATTTTAGTCTAGGTTGTTTAACAAACCTGCTGAGGGTATCCTTCTCCTCCCCTCTCCTGCCTCACCCAACAGTTTGCATCCTAACTGCTGAATGTGAATTTATTTTGAAATCCCAATATTAGAGGAAAATAAACAGGAATAGCTTCCATTACTCTGAAGTTAGCTTGGTTACACTGGGAAATTCATACATCAGTACAAGCTAGATAAACTTTGAGGTTGCTTCTAATTTCAGATTCTTTAATTCCTGGGATTAGTTCCACAATCATGGTAGTTCTAGGGACATAGAGGCAAATGTCTAGGACTGGGAATTAGGAGGCCTAGGTTTAGCCTTCATTTTGCTAAGGACTAGCTCTGGGCCATTGGAAAGTTACTTATTTCTTCAGATTTCAGTTTCTTCATCTGTGAAATGAGGTGAATGGGCTAATCGGTTTCTATCAACTGAGGTCACTGCCCAGTTTACAATGATTTCCCTTCTCCCGGAATAGCTTTACTCCCTTAGCGTAGGCCCTCAGTAGCCATGTTATATTATGAGACACTCCTTTCTCAGCCATATCTGATTTTTCTAGTAGAAGCCATTTGTCACAAGTCAGTCCAATCAAAATCCTTCTTTAGGATTTTTTAATGTGAACCACAGACAATATGGGCAGTTCCTCTCTTGTGGTGGGGAGATGTGAGAAGTGAAACTTGGTAGCCATTGGTAACCATATTATCAGTGAATTGAGGTTCTAATGTAGAGAGGGAAGGGGTGAGACTTCTGTGCTATGAGTTAGTGGGAGAGTAATCACATAAAAAAGGAGCTACCTCTAAATGCAATGTGAGGTTCTGAATTGGGTCCTGTAACGGAAAAAGGACAGTGGAAAAACTGATGATCCAAGTAATGTCTATAGTTAATAGTACTGTTCATAACCAATGTTAATTTTGTAGTTTTAATGAAGATGCCATGTTTATGTAAGATGTTGACATTAGGGGAAACAGGCTGAGAACTCTCTAAACTATCTCTGCAATATAAACATCATATGCTTCCTGATAGGATGCAACAAGAAGGGTACGGTATTACTTATGTGGTATTCTTTTAAAAAATATACACCTGAATTTAACCACTAGGAAATATGATTGAGAGACATTCTTTAAATGACTAGATGGTGCCCTTCAAAAATATCAAGGTCATGAAAGACAAAGAAAGATAGGAATTCTTCCAAATTGGGGAAATTTAGGAGACATGAAAACTACATGAAATGAATGATCTGGATTCCATCCTGGACCCAAAAAAAGATCATTAGTAAGATAATTGGAAGCATTTGAATACTTTTGAATAATTTATTAAATAAATTAATGTTTGTTTATTTATTTATTTTGAGAGAAAGAGCAAGCACACACCCTGTGCATGAGCAGGGGAGGGGCACAGAGAGAGAGAGAGAGAGAGAGAGAGAGAGAGAGAAGGAGAGAGAGAATCCTAAGCAGGCTCCGTGCTATCAGCTTGGAGCCTGATGTGGGGCTCAGTCCCGTGAACTGTGAGATCATGACCTGAGCAGAAATTGAGAGTCAGAGCCTTAACCTACTGAGCCATCCAGGCACCCCCTACTTGCTAATAGTATTGTATCAATACTAATTTCATGGTTTTGATTTTTTTTTTTTTTTTTTTGTCATAAAAGATGTTAACATTTGGGAAAGCTATAGGAACAGTGTAGGAATTCTTTTTTTTTTTTTTTTTTTTACTACTTTTGCAACTTTTTTTATTTAAGTCTGAAATTATCTCAGAATTAAAAAGCTTACCAAAAGGTGATATCATTGGCATGGTGTAGGCAACTCCAAACACCCATCCCTCCACAGAAATATAAAAAAATATCAGAAACTGGTAAAACCAACTTTGTCAGAACTCTGGAAAATAGTAAAAAATTTAGAGCAATGAAGCAAACGTTGAATCAAGAAAAAGAACCTAAAAGGGATAGGAAATCTCTGTGGCATTTTTCCTTGCCCTTGCCCTTGCCCTTGCCTCACACCTCCCTAGTAAAGTGACAGTCTTGAAGATAGCAACTTGAGTTCCCAGTGTGGAACCTTGGCCTTGGTTCTAGAGAGAGCAGAGCACACCTTATTAGCAAGTCATTGTGTTTGTCTGCTCTACTCTGAAGGCTACCCGAAGGACTAATTAACACAAGGTATGTCTGTGTTTCATCTAACTCAGAGATTACTCAGGACAGAAAAATGGTGGACATAGCACAGACATTGTAAGGTATTAAAAACAAACAAACAAATCAAAACAACAACAACCACCCTGCAGCTTCTTGGGGCAAAAAGATTAAAGTTGAGACATACAATAGACTGCCTAAGACTTGGGAGGTAAGCTGGGAGAGATTTTTTTTTGAAACTTAGGTTATTCAGAAAAGCCTGTGTACATACTGGGGAATTTAGAAAGCCACGCACGTGCCCGAGACAAGACACATCCTCAGAAAAGACCCAGGAAGACCCTAGCTTTCAACTCTGGATGATCTTTAGGTTTGTTGCAAGTAGCAGGTGAAGGCTAAGGCAGTGTTGTAAGTAGCCTGCCTAAGCATTAAAGAATGCCCCAACATAGCCAATCTGCAAAGAATGTGAGAGATTGTTATTTTTTGTTTGTTTGGTTTTTAAACTCTTGGCATCAAGGAAATCTTTCTTTCTTTCTTTTTAAAAAAATTTTTAATGTTTATTTGGGAGGGAGGGGCAGAGAGAGAGGGAGGCACAGAATCTGAAGCAGGCTCCAGGCTCTGAGCTGTCAGTGTGGGGCTTGAACCCACAAATCATGAGATGAGGACCTGAACCTAAGTTGGAGGCTTAACTGACTGAGTTACCCAGGCACTCCAAGGAAATCTATTTTGAAGGACTAGCTGAATGCAGGTAAGGAACAGAGACTTCAGTGACCATATACAATAAAGAATACAGTCTCTACAAAAATAGTTTGGAAAAATCACAGACAAATGGACAGCAGTGGTCCTCAACAATCCAGAACAGTAAACACTGGAGAAGGAGGAAAATCTGATTTCCGGAATTATCATATTATAATATTCAAATGTACAATGTTCTATGAAAAAAATCACAAAATTATACAAAGATACAGCAAAGTATGGTCTACTTAAGAGATAAAAATAAATTGACAGAAGACCAGATATTAGAATTATTAGACAAAGGATTTTTAAAAAATTTAATGTTTATTTATTTTTGAGAAAGAGAGAGAGATAGCATGAGTAGGGGAGGGACAGAGAAAGAGGGAGACACAGAATCTGAAGCAGTCTCCAGGCTCTGAGCTGTCAATGGAGAGCCTGATGCGGGGCTCAAACTCATGAACCATGAGACCATGACCTGAACTGAAGTTGGACGCTTAACCGACTGAGCCACCCAGGCATCCCAAAATTAACAGTCTTAAATATGCTCAAAGAGCTAAAAGAAATCAGAAAAATAATGTATGAATACAATGAAAATATCAATAAAGAAATACAAGCTATAAAGAGGAGCCAAATAGAAATTCTGGAGTTGAAAAGTACAGTAACTGAAATAAAAAATTCACTGGAGGTATTCAGTAGCAGATTGAGCAGAGAGAAGAAACAAATAAATGAACTTAATGATAGGACAATTGAAATTATATATACTGAGAAGCAGAAAGAACAAAAAAAAAGAAAAGTAAACAGAACCCAAGGTACCTGTGGTACAATCAAGCCAACCAACATATATGTTTTGGGAGTCCCAGAAGGAGAAGACAGAGAAAGGGGCAGAGAGATTACTTAAAGTAATAGCGACCAAACACTTTCCAGTTTGATGACTCTATATGTCCAGGAAGCTCAACAAACTCCAAGTATGGTAAACTCAAAGAAATTCATACTGAGACACATTATAATTAAACTGCTGAAACAAAGACAGAATCTCGGAAAACAGTAAAAGAAACTCATTATGTTCAAGGGATTCTTTTTTTTTTTTTAATTTTTTTTTTTTTAACGTTTATTTATTTTTTTTTTGAGACAGAGAGAGACAGAGCATGAACAGGGGAGGGTCAGAGAGAGGGAGACACAGAATCTGAAACAGGCTCCAGGCTCTGAGCTGTCAGCACAGAGCCCGACACGGGGCTCGAACTCACGGAGCGTGAGATCATGACCTGAGCCGAAGTCAGACGCTTAACCGACTGAGCCACCCAGGCGCCCCTTCAAGGGATTCTTAATAACACTAACAGCCAATTTCTTAGGCAGTAGGCAATATTTAAAGTGCTGGGGAAAATCAAGAGTCTATATCTGGCTAAACTATCCTTCAAGAATGAAGGAGAAATTAAGACATTACCAGATAAATAAAAGCGGAGGGAGTTTGTTAAGAATAGACCTGCCCTGGGGCGCCTGAGTGGCTCAGTCGGTTGAGTGTCCAACTTCGGCTCAGGTCATGATCTCGCAGTTTGTGAGTTGAGCCGGCGACGGGCTCTGTGCTGACAGCTTGGAGCCTGGAGCCTGTTTCGGATTCTGTGTCTCTCTCTCTCTGACCCTCCCCCGTTCATGCTCTGTCTCTCTCTGTCTCAAAAATAATAAATGTTAAAATAAATAAATAAATAAATAAAAAATAAATAAACATAAAAAAAAAAAAAAAAGAATAGACCTGCCCTACAAGAAATGTTAAAGGGAGTTCTCAGGTCCAACTTTCGGCCATACAAAGAAATAAAAATCTTGGGTAAATGTAATTACACAAGCAAATAAAAAGCCAATATTATTGCATTTTAATTTGTAACTCTACTTTTAATTTCTTGCATGATTTGAAAGACAAATGCCAAAAATATGATAAATCTATGTTGTTGGCACACATAGTGAAAAATTCAAGGTGTGTAATGGTATAATTGAAAACTATCATTTTTTTTTTTTTAATTTTTTTTTTTTTCCCAACGTTTTTTATTTATTTTTGGGACAGAGAGAGACAGAGCATGAACGGGGGAGGGGCAGAGAGAGAGGGAGACACAGAATCGGAAACAGGCTCCAGGCTCCGAGCCATCAGCCCAGAGCCTGACGCGGGGCTCGAACTCACGGACCGCGAGATCGTGACCTGGCTGAAGTCGGACGCTTAACCGACTGCGCCACCCAGGCGCCCCGAAAACTATCATTTTTGTAAAAAAAAAAAAAGTGTGTGTTGTGCACATGTGTGTGTACACACCCAGGTCACAGATGTACACACACATGCCTGTATGGCATAGAACATCTATGGGCATACAACATCCCTGAAAGGGTATACAAGAACACTGATAAGTTGTTTCCCTTATAATTTTGCCAGCTAGATGGACGTGTTCCCAGCAGTTAATTCTTATTCCTTGTCTCAAATCTGTTACTTTTTTCATTTCTCCATTTCCAGAAAAGCAATACCACTTATCCAGTTGATTATGACAGAATAATGGAAATCAGGTTTGTTTCTTCTCTTTTTCTCACCCCCCCCCCCCCCGGTTAAATTGATCATTAAATCCTGTTAATTTTATCTCTAAAACATATCTCAACTTCGTCTACTTCTATTTCAGAAGATGTTGTCTATTCCCAAATGTTTGTTGTTCCTTTCATCCTGGGTCATAGAACTCTTGATTTTCAGCTGGATCTGTAGTCTCTAGAGTAACCATTTTATTTCCCAACACTCCTTGCAACCCATGTGAGTTCTTTCCAATGAATTGTAACTAAAAGTGTCATGCTTCATTTCTAAAAATGCTCTTAAGGGGAGGGGACATACCTTTTTTTTTTTCCTTTCTCATTCATGTAGGCTGGAATGCAAACAGTATGATTGGAGTCAGAGCAGCCATCTTGGACTAGGCAGTGGAAGTCACATGTTGAGAAACAAGATAGAGGGAATCTGGTCCTTTGGAAATTGTGGAGCCACCAATCTAATTCTAGGTTGACTATGTGTAGACTTCAGTTATATGAGACGGACATAAACATCTGTCTGTCCAAGCCACTGTAATTTGGAGTTTTCTGTCCCAGCTATTCCTAATCCCAAATGATAAAATGTCTCTCCATTTTGGGGTGCCTGGGTGACTCAGTTGGTTGAGCATCCAACTCTGGGTTTCGGCTCAGGTCATGGTCTCACAGTTTGTGAGTTTGAGCCCCATGTGGGGCTCTGCACTGATGGTGGGGTGACTGCTTGGGATTCTGTCTCCCTCTCTCTCTGCCCCTCCTCTGCTGGCTATATATCTCTCTGTCTCTCAAAAATAAATAAATAAGCATTAAAAAAAAAAAAAATCTCTCCAGGGCGCCTGGGTGGCTCAGTCGGTTGAGTGACCGACTTCAGCTCAGGTCATGATCTCACAATTTGTGGGTTTGAGCCCCACATCGGGCTCTGTGCTGACAGCTCAGAGCGTGGAGTCTGCTTTGGATTCTGTGTCTCCCTCTCTCTCTGCCCCTCTCCCGCTCATGCTCTGTCTCTCTCTGTCTCAGAAATAAATAAACATTAAAAAAAAAATCTCTCCATTTTGACCATTAACCCCTTGGTTCAAGTCCAGCACATCTCACCTGAACTGCTGCATTAGCATCCTGACTGTTCCAACCACATCCAATCTTGACCTCTCTCTCCAATCAATTCCAACCAGACATTCCAACCAGAGTAGTCTTGTAACTATACATGCAAGAACACATCACTCCCTTGTTTATAATCCTTTAATGAATATTGATTAGTTTTAGAGTAAAGTTGGAAATTCTCAATACAGCCTATGCAATCTGTCATTATCTGGCCCCTGAAACTTCTTCAGCTCATCTCTTGACTTTTTCCCCTTATTCTCTGGCCTTCAATCGTATCAAAACTTCAAATATCCTATCTCCTCTACTGTTACATTTATCTTAAATCTTCTTTCCCCAATCCTTACTGCCTAACTTCTACTAATCTTTTACATCTCTGAGAAAATGTAATTTCTTCAGGAATTGGTCAGAAGCCATTACTGCACTTCCTCACGGCATCATAGACTTAAAAAGATAGTCTTTACTTCCACTTACATAATTATTTTTGCAATTCATTTAATGTTTCAAATGGTGTGTGAGCCTAATGTACCTACAGATGTATTCCATGGCCCACATAGATATTTTTTGCTTTTCTTAAAATTAAACTTGAAGAACTTTATTTAGTACATTTTTTTGGTTTGTCTCAGGTCCTACCCAGTCATTCTATGTCACAAATTTGTGTTCCTTTCCTGTGTACCCTAGACCTTTGTATTTGCCTGTCTCCATTAAACTAGAAGCTCCGTTAGAGTAAGGATGGTGCTTATCTTCCACATCACTCTATGCCCTCTATCTTAATATGCTTGAGGCATATCAAAAATTGTGGACATCTTGTCAAATGAATGAAGGTAATGAACGAACTGCCCTTGTCATAATTACTAATAGTCTTTTCCTTCCTTTGGCTTTATTTTCAATATAAGATACTATATGGAGATAAGTATGGGGAAGTAACCACTTGGTGACTATTTCAAAACAAATTTTGAATAAATTTAGCACAAGATTCTGCACTTTAAACCCAGCCTTCACACCCCCTCCCTTTATTTTTTTTCCTAATGGACTAAATAGAAAGTGGAATTGTATGTTTATACTTTTGGAAGTTTCAATAAGGTTACAAAAGCAGTTCCTCTCGTCATTTCATTTCTTGGGGTGGGAACTCTGACTTTGTAATTTTTCTTAGATCTAAAATTATCCTCAAATACAAAGTTTTATAAAATGGTGGAGGGCGAGGGGAGCCTCCTTCTCTTGGATTTCCAAGTGTAACTATCAGCTCTATTTTTTTATTACTTAAAATTTTTAATGTTTATTTATTTTTGAGAGAGAGAGAGGGCGAGGGGCAGAGAGAGCTGGAGACACAGAATCTGACACAGTCTCTGGGCTCTGAGCTATCAGCACAGAGCCTGACATGGGGCTTGAACCCACGAACTGTGAGATCATGACCTGAGCTGAAGTCTGACACTTAACCGACTGAGCCACCCAGGCGCCGTGTCAGCTCTGTTTTGAACAAACTAACGCTTCCTTCCCTATTGTATTTTCATCACACTCTAAACATCATTACATCAACATCTTAGCTAAAGCTTATTGAAAAGTTCCACTTTTGGAGAATGTGTTCATATGAGGCCATTGTGTATAGTTGTGCAATTTGTGCACTATGCCCAGGCACCCAGGTGGAAACCAGCGAGGGCTGAAACCAAGCCTATGTTTCCTACCTAAGCTGCTGGTGTGGGACTCCCTCAGCCCAGAAGAAGAAGGTACCAGTGGCAGATCTGTGCTCTTCCAGAGCAAGTGCTTCTCTTTGCTACCCCTAGCCTTGATCTTGCCACAGAGGAAAAGCTGAAAGAGAGAAAAAAAGCTAACACCCAGGGAGAGGCCAACACTAGTGATGGAGAGAGAGGGATTCTGGGTGGCAAACAGTCCTATGTCTTTTCTTGTCCTAATCAGAGGGCCACATTTCTGGTTTCCCTAAGGTTTGGTAGTTCAATCCTTCTTTCAATTAAATTTCTGCCTTTTTGCCTTAGCCAGATTGATTAGCTTTTCATTTCCTGCAGGATATCTTAGATCTCTTCTGGCTCTGACATACAATACAGTAACCCTAGGATCAGCTGGGACAGGTAGCTACAGTAGTATTATAGTAAATGCTTTAGTTATGATGGGAGGCAGGGGGCTTATCTGTAGCATTTTCTGATTCCCATGGTGTCAGTATGTGACCTTAGCCACCAACGTGATGTCATTGAATCATATAACTGGCTCTTGTTAGTCTGTAGGAGCTGGCTCCAGCAGACTACTGGAAAGCTTCCATTAGGTCCAACTTTGTCCACTGATGGAGTATGTGAATGATGTTGGTCACCATGTGGTAAGCCCCCAAGGATGAATATGACTTCAGATATGCTCTGTTTAGCCTATAAGTGTTGAGAATATTTTGGATGCATTCCCTGAATTTAAATATCATGATATTTTACCTAAAAACACATATGCCTACTTTTTCATGAGAAATAGGAATATGTTGTGGGGGCACTTAGGTAACTAACTCAGTTGGTTAGGGGTCTGACTGTTGATTTTGGCTCAGGTCATGATCTCACCATTCATGAAATTGAACCCTGTGTCAGCACTGCGCTGACAGTGTGGAGCCTGCTTGGGATTCTCTCTTTCCCTCTCTCTCTCTGCCCCTCCCCTACTTGTGGGCACATGATCTCTCTCTCTCTCTCTCAAAAATAAACAAATATACTTAAAAGAAATAAATGGGAATATATTGCAGTATCGGACTTGGTGCTCAGAAAGGCTCAGTGACGTATCCAAGGCGACAATGAGATTATCCAAGGTCACACGAAGCATAAGTGCTTGAACCAGAACAAGAACTAAGGTCTTGTGACTCACAAACCAAAACCTGTGCAACCTTTCCAGGTCGCCCTCTCAGTGCCTTGTCCATTATCCTCTTTACTGCTACTGCTTGCATGCCATTTTCTTTACAACTGGTGTTTTCCCTTCACAAAGCATTTATGTTGCTAAATAAGGGTTGTTAAAGTCGTATCTATGGTGCATCCTGGCAAAGATTCTGTGCGTTGACCCAACTCTATTCCTGTTCACTTTTACTTTTTAGAATACTGATTGCTTTTTTTGTAAACATAGTGCAGATCCACTTAAAAGAAGAAGAAGGAAGGGCTTCTGGGTGGCTCAGTTGGTTGGGTGTCTGATTTCAGCTCAGGTTATGATCTCACAGCTTGTGGGTTCGAGCACCATGTCGGGCTCTGTGCTGACAGCTTGGGGCCTGGCGCCTGCTTTGGATTTTGTGTCTCCCTCTCTTTCTCTGACCCTCCCCTGCTAGTGCTTTGTCTGTCCGTCTGTCTCTTTTTCTCAGAAACAAACAAAAAAAAAACATTAAAAAAATAAGGAGGGGAAGGAGAGGGTGGGGAGAAGGAGGAGTGGGAGAAGACTAAGGAGGAGGAGAAGAAGAAAAAGAAGAATATAGCAACAGATAGGAAAAAGTGAAAAATTACCCCCAAATCTGCCATTAACCCTTGTTATAAGAGAACATTGCCTCAAACGTGCTGTGTACAAACAGAAAAAAAGATTGCTAGTCAGGAATGGAGTCATTCTAGATATGCCAAAATAACGATATTAAATTTAATCCTATTTAAATTTGACTAAAGAGAAAGGAACTGAAATGAAGCTGGAACAAAAGTGAAAGTGAAGGAATTGAACTTTAAGTGTTTGTTTATTACAAGGAGCATTAGTTCTTTAAAGATACTCCTAAAAAGAGAGGTTAGAGTGGGAGAGAGCCAAAGCATAAGAGACTCTTAAAAAATGAGAACAAACTGAGGGCTGATGGGGGGTGGGAGGGAGGGGAGGGTGGGTGATGGGCATTGAAGAGGGCATCTTTTGGGATGAGCACTGGATGTTGTATGGAAACCAATTTGACAGTAAATTTCATATATTTAAAAAAAATAAAGATACTCCTAACATTTAGAAAAAATTATAATAAACATTGAGAGTTTTGAGTCATCATGGTTTTTTTATTTTTCACTTTCACGTTGCACTTTTAGAGAGCATCTTTCACGCTCTCCTAGGACAGCTAAGAACATTAGTACACCAAAAAGTCCTCTGTCTCCTCCTTCCTCTGCTGAGTCTAGTTGGTTCATTTCATTTTTATGTGGTTATGGTTTTTAATATTTACATTCTGTTTTGTAACCATAATTTCCACAGTTGGTTAATCTTTGTTCTATATTTAAGTGAATTCAGTGTTCTGCATCAGTTGTTTTTTTTGTTTGTTTTTTTTTTTTTTTTAATCATATCTTCTTCATTCTGGAGTTCTTTGCTTTAATTCTTCTCTGGTTTGTGTATGGATTTCATCATCAAGTAACCCCCCTTCCCAAAAAGAGTCTATAGTAACTGTATTCCTTGATATTGTGTACTCTTGAGAATATCTTTCCATTTCCTTGGCAAAATAGCCTGGCTGGATATAAAATCTTGAGTCACACTTTTTCTCAAAACTTGGTAGATATTGCTCCTTTGGTTTTTGACATGAAAGAGCCTAGTTCGTATTTTCTTAATAGTTCAGTAGTGGGGCACCCGGGTGGCTCAGTCGGTTGAGCATCCGAATCTTGATTTCGGCTCAGGTCATGATCTCACGGTTTGTGAGTTGGAGCCCCGCGTCTCGGGCTCTGAGCTATCAGCACAGAGCTTGCTTGGGATTCTGTCTCTCCCTCTGTCTCTGCCCCTCCCCCGCTTGTTCACATGTGTTCTCTCTCTCTCTCAAAAAAATAAAAAAATAAAAAAAAATAAAAAAACTCTTCAGTAGTATTGCTTTGGCCCTTGATTTGTTTCCTTAACCTCTGTCTCCCTTTTCATCTCACTCTGCTGTTTTATCATCTTGTCATTTTCCTCATTTCTCTGTTGCAGCGTATTTGCATACACTGCCACACTGCTTTTGAAAATCTTCTCATGCTTAGTATGTGGAGCTATTTCTAGACCTTCCACATGTTCGGATGTAGTTTGGTGAATTCTTCCTTCTGCTTTACCGACTTTTCTTTTTTTCAAGTACCGACTTGAGGGCTAGGTTGTGTGCTCTCCTTGCCTTTTTTTTTTTTTTTTTTTTTTTTAAATTTTAGAGAGAGAGCATAAGCAGAGGAGAAGGGCACAGGGACATAGAGAGAATCTTAGGCAGTCTCCATGCTGAGCATGGAGCCCCGATGCAGAGCTCTACCGTGGAGTCATGACCTGAGTCAAAATCAAGAGTCGGATGCTCAGTTGACTGAGCCACTCAGGCGCCCCTGCTCTCTCAATTTTAACTAGCTTGTGGATGTGAGGAGAAGGGGAGGAACTAGTTAGCTGAGCTGTACTTAGGGAAGATCCATCCCTGGGAGAAGATTCTAGATTTAGAGTCAGACAGTCTCACTGGCAGTACCAAGCATGGATAACCAAACCAGCAAAGTTCATCAGATGTCACAGGATGAAACAACCATGTGGTAAGTAACACTTTATTGAGCATTTACTCTGTGCCAGACATTAAAAAACAAATTAGCGACCTTTATTATGTGTTCATGATGGCAGGACTATGCTAAGTACATTATATATTATTTTATTGCTCAGTACAACAATGTGAAACACTCAGTAAAACAATGTTTTGAATGAGGGAGCTGAGGCTTAGAGAAACTAGATAATTTGCCAAAATTACACAGCGAATAATGACAGAATTGAGCTTTTAAACCATGTCTAAACCATAAATGCTTCGTATGGAAAGAGTCTTTTATCAGGAAATTTGATGTGATATTGGGGAGTATTTGTAGAACTTTACTTCACTGTGATTTGCATGTGATCTATTCAAAGCTTATCAATGTCTCTTTTCCAAAAATAATTCTAATTTATAGATGAAATATGATACAGACTTGTTTCTTTTTTTATTTTTTTTAAAGTTTATTTATTTATTTTGAGAGAGACAGACAGAGAGAGAGAGAGCACAAGCAGGGGAGGGGCAGAGAGAGAGGGGGACAGAGGATCTGAAGCGGGCTCTATGCTAACCACAGAGAGCCTGATGTGGGGCTCAGACTCATGTACCGTGAAATCATGGCCTGAGCTGAAGTCAGATGCTTCACTGACTGAGCCACCAAGGCGCCCCTAGACTTGTTTCAAATTAATCTGGGTGAGGGAGGGGAAACTGGGTGAAGGAATGGATGGAACAGGTTTGGCCATGGGTTGATAATTGAAGCTCGGTGACTTGAAGCATGGAGGCTCATTGTATAGACTTATATAACAACTGCTCATTTAATGACTTTTCACTATAGTGACTCTTGAAATGTACCACTTTTTAAGCAACAACTCCCTTTCTTTTTTTTTTTTAAATGTCTTCTATTTTTTTTTTTTTTTAATTTACATCCAAATTAGTTAGTATATAGTAACAACTCCCTTTCTTTTGGTGTGGTGATTTTTTATCATTATATCAGAAGTGTGAGAGAATAAATTTTTATTGTTTCATCCACCCAGGCTGTAGTATGTTATGGCAGGCTTAGCAAACTAATACACTTAACTGAATTTGTTTTCTTGTTTATTTAGAGGAAGCATTTTTAGGAATGGATTAAACTCATTGAGGGATAGCTGTTACTTTCTCTCTCTTTTTGGGTATGTTTGAAATTTTCTATAATAAAAACTTTAAAAATGTTAAAAAATATTTTGGGGTTCCTGGGTGGCTCAGTCATTAAGCATCTGACTTCGGCTCACGTCATGATCTCTCGGTTCATGAATTTGAGTCCCACATCGGGTGAGTTCGTGCCCCACTTTGGGTGAGCCCTGCTTCTCTTCTCTCTCTCTCTGTCTCCCTCTCGAGACCCTCCTCGGATTTTTTTCTCTCTCTCTCTGCCCCTTGCTCACTTGTGCCCTCTCTCTGTCTCAAAAAAAAAATGTTTTGGCAAGTATGCTTTCAAGTAGAATATTATTGATCTCCAGTGACCTACTTTGATATTATGTGAATAAAAGTCATTCAAAGGGGTGATATTTAAAATAAGTAACAGCTGGTCAATGGAGAAGGTCTGCCCCTTTCCTGGGTGAGAACCTGAAATTAATCGTATTGGATACCTATGAATAATAATCTGAATTTTGGATCTTGACCATCTCTTATACATGGGTCAAGGTTACTTCAAGATTAGGTTTGGTTGGACCCATCTGTACCGGTCTATTTCCTATTTTCAGGGGCTTTGGCTTTCAGATAAGGCAATATGGCAAAGTGATTCAGAGCATTTTTCTAGAGTCAACAGACCTGAGTTGGGTGCTGGCTCCACTACTTACTATCTGGGTGATTGATCTTAGATACATTGTTTTCTCTAAATCCCACTGTCTTCATCTGTAAATTGGGGGTAATGATACCTGTCTTTTCGGATTGTTTGAAGGAGTAAATGAAATCATATATGTAATGTACTTAGCACAATGCCTGGTCACTATCATTATGTTGTCTTAAAAAGGTGTGGCAATTCAGAGTGACTAAATCTTTGGCTTATGTCCATTTGACATGACCTGGCCTGAACTATCATTTGTGTCATTTTCAGCATGTTGCCACTTCTCTTAAGGTGACTAAAGTCAGAAAGCATCCTTCCCTTTATTTCACAATTTTAAGCCTCATGTGAACTTCAGGAAATAAACAGATTTCAACATGCTTAGGGAAATAGGAAGGCTCAAATAGGAAGAAGGTGTACCTATCATAGAACCCAACAGAGGTAAAAGATTCATTCATCCATTCACCAGATATTTATTGAGTGCCCTATTTAAGACAAGGACTATTTTATATGATGGGGATATAGTAGTAGACAAAAATGACAAAGATCCCAGCTTGGGAATGAAAGTTACATTCATGTGGGGAGTTGACACTATGCATCTTAATGGTGTTGTTATGGAGTATGCATAGTGAGTAGGAAATACCGGGAAAGTTTCCTGCGGTTGAACCAGTGATCAAGTTCCTCATGAGAATATAAAATAATATATGCTAGATGTACATGTGCTTTGCTCATAGGTCCAATAAATGAAGTGAGTAAATGATTGTGAACAATTGAAAGGATAGTGAAACTCAGAAAGAGAGTGTGGTTTCTAGGTGTAAAGGT
Organism: Panthera uncia; assembly: GCF_023721935.1. Classification (NCBI taxonomy): domain Eukaryota; kingdom Metazoa; phylum Chordata; class Mammalia; order Carnivora; family Felidae; genus Panthera; species Panthera uncia. The sequence goes on from NC_064818.1 coordinate 51,120,396, forward strand.
TCAGGTATAAAAAAAAAATATCTGTCTATCTATTTATCTATCTATCTACCTATCTATTATATCTATATGTATATATAGATATATAAATATATTATTTAGAAAATTTTAAAATTAATCTCTACACCCAACGTGGGGCTTGAACTTGACCCTAAGATTAAGAGTTACATGTTCCACTGACTGAGTCAGACAGGTGCCCTGGTTCATGGATATACATTTTATAACATCTTTTAAACCAGTGATGTATATGATGTCTTAATTTTTTTTAAAAGAAATTAACAGAGGAAAAAAAAAAAAACCAACCCTATAAGATAGAGGTCATTATCCCCATCCTTTACAAGAGGAAACTGAGACTCAGTTAACTATAATTTTCTCTAGGTCTTACAGCTAATAAGGGGGCAGAGATAGGATTTGAATGCAGTCCTAGAGTCTATTCTCTTTTGACTTAGGTGTAAACTTCCTTGGAAACATGGTGTTAACATTTTAAAGAACTTGTTCACTCAGGGCGCCTGGGTGGCTCAGTCGGTTGAGCATCCGACTTCAGCTCAGGTCATGATCTCAAGGTCCATGAGTTCGGGCCCCGTATGGGGCTCTGTGCTGACAGCTCAGAGCCTGGAGCCTGTTTTGGATTCTGTGTCTCCCACTGTCTCTGCCCTTCCCCCACTCGCACTCTGTCTCTCTGTCTGTCTCCCTGCCTTTTAAAAATAAAGAAAACTAATTAAAAAAAAGTAAAATAAAGAACTTGTTCATTCAAATTCATCTTTACTTTTTTAAATGTTTAATTTATTTTGAGAGAGCAAGTGAGCAAGAGTGCAAGCACAAGCTGGGGAGGGGCAGAGAGAGAGCAAGAGAGAGAATCTCAAGTAGGCTCTGTGGTGTCAGCACAGAGCCCGACATGGGCTTGAAATCACCAACTGTGAGATCATGACCTGAGCTGAGATCAAGAGTCAGACACTTAACCTATTGATCCACCCAGATGCCCCTACTCAGATTCATCTTTAATTGGTAGAATGGGTATTTATCACCCTATCTGTTCTCAGTGAGGAAAGAGTGATCTAAATCAGTCTGAGATACCCTTCCATATTCCTTTATGCATCCTCTTTCCACCTCTTCTTGCTTTTCCTTTCTATGATTTAGAGAGTGATTTCCTGGTACAGGTTTGAAGAAATGGAAAAGTCCAGCCTTGGTTTATCGGTAGATTAGTCTCCTGTGGTTTTGCTTTTCACAGTTTCAGTTACCTGTGGTCAGCTGTGGTCCAGAGGTGATGATCTGATGTATTGTTAGGTCAGTAGTAGCCTAATGCTACATCACGATGCTTACATCAGTCACCTCAGTCATCTCATCATGTAGGCATTTTATCATCTCACATCAAGAAGAAGTGTGAGTACAGTACAGTAAGATATTTTGAGAAAGAGACCACATTCACATAATTTTAGTTACAGTATATTGTTGTAATTGTACTGTTATTGTTGTTAATCTCTAACTATGCCTGATTTATAAGTTAAACTGTATTATCAGCATGTACGGATAGGAAAGAACATAATATATATAGGGTTCATTATGATCTGTGCTTTTAGGCATCCACTCGGCGTCTTGGAATGTATCCTTCCCAAATAAGGTGGGGACTACTGTATTTCAATATCTCTGGTGAAAATTGGTTGTTTTTGACTGCCCAGGATCCATTCCCTATTCTTCTGGTAATAGCATCTGCAGCAGTTAGAATTGTATTTGGGCACAAGTAACTGGAAACACAATGAACAGTAGCTTAAACAAATAAAGTTTCTTGCATCAGATAATAAGTCTGGAGGTTGACAGTCAAGGCTAGTGCAGGGGCTCATTGGAGCTATCAGGTACCCAGAAAATTTACATTTTTCTGGTCTACTAGCTTTGGGAGGGGGTATTCACATGCATCCTCATGCTTATTGCCTTATAGTGACAATATGGCTGCTGCCTCCCTGGCATCACATCCATATTCCTAGTAGAAAGAAGGGTAGAGAGCAAAAGAGCCGAAAGAATCATGGCAGATATTTTTTTCCGGCAAAGCACATCTTTCCGAAATGCTCTACTCAACACACTTCGGCTTATTTCTCATTGGTTGGAACTGAATCACATGACCAGCCCTAGAACAATAGTAGGGCTGAAGGAATAAGATTTCTAATCATAATTCATCCTGTATTGCAGGGAGCAAATTCTTCCTACGATCAAGGGATCTCTATTCTACCTGAATAATTAGAATTCTGTGCAGGGAAGGGGGGAAATGTATGCTGAGTGGCAGTGGACAGTCTCTGATATGGAACCTCAGTTTTTCTTTGGGGAATCTACTCTCTCCCATATTCACCCCATGTGGATCACAGGGACCATCCCCATTCACAAGGCATGTGTAAGGAGGACAGCAGGACACCTCTAATTCCTGCAAGAACCTCCATTGGACTTAAAGTGAAGCCTTCTTGTTGGGAGAGCTGGCTGTAGGGAAACTTATGTCCTGTTCTACCAGGACCCCTACATGCATGGGGCTTTTTTGAGATTCAGAGGTCAGATGGAGAGAGGGCCTGATAGTGTGGGACCCTAGTCTGGTTGAGTCTAAATTTAAAGATTGACTCCTGGACTTTTTAGTTGCTTCAGCCTATGAGTTCTCTCTCTGTGCTTAGTCCAGGTGAAGGCGGATGTGGATTTTGCTATCAAGAGTCTTAACAAATAATGTATTCAGAGACTCTCTTCTCTCGGGAGGCCCCGATTCTTCAGATACTGTTAACTTCTTACCAAAGAATCAACCAGGCAGGCTGAAGGAGCCAGCCATAGTCTGTCATATGGCCAATGAAGCAAATGACCTAGCAAACTGTATGCAAGTATAAAAACAATGGGTCATTTCCTCAAATTGCAATTGGTATGTACCAGTTTTTGATAAATTTGTAAATTTCACTGTAATATTTTGTGCATTCTAAGTCTCGTCCATAATTGTGAAGCTCTCCATTATATAGACTCAGATTGCCTAGTTGTTTTTTTTTTTTCCTTTCTTCTTTTTAAGGAGTGTATCACTCATGTAACTTGGGTTTCAGCTGTACTCACAGATAATAAATAAAAGAAAATTCCATTAAAAAAAAGGAAATTAGGCTATAAAGGTAAGAAGGAGAATGAAACAGCAGCTGTCTCTTTTAAGCATAGAATCAGAAAGTCAACCCAAGGAGAAGATGCACCTTTTAAGAAATATCAAAGTGAATAAGAACTCACTTTGCAGGGGCACCTGGGTGGCTCATTTGGTTGAATGGCCGACTCTTGATCTCAGCTCAGATCATGACCTCACAGTTTGTGGAATTGAGCCCTGTGTAGGGCTCTGTGCTGATAGCATGGAGCCTGCTTGGGATTCGCTCTCTCCCTCTCTCTCTGCCCCTCCCCTGCTCACAGGCATGCTCCTCTCTCTCTCTTTCTGTTTCAGAATAAGTAAATCAACTAAAAAAACACAAACAAAACTCACTTTCCAGCCCTAGCAAGTGAAAAGGAGAATGAAAGAGAATGTTATCAGAGCACCTGGGTGGTTCAGAGGGTTAACTGTCCAACTCTTGATTTTGGCTTAGGTCTTGATTCGTGGTTCGTGGGACTGAGCACTGTGTCGGGCTCTGTGATGACAGCTCAGAGCCTGCTTGAGATTCTCTCCCTCTCTCTCTGCTCTCCCCCCCTACTTGAGCTCTCTCTCCCTCTCTCTCTGCCCCTCCTCTGCTTTCACTGTCTCTCTCTCAAAATAAACAAACATTAAAAAAAGAGAGAGTGTTATCACCAATAGGTAATGTCCTTAAACTAATAAGATGGTAAGGAGAGAGAGACCTCTAAATATTTTTGTTCATTTTTAAAACTTACATTGTTCTGGAAAAAAATACTTTCTGATCAGAAAGCCAGAATAACCTATAATGGAAAATCAGACAAATAACAAAGACAATTAAACGCTCATTTAAAAAGCAGTGACTCTTAATTGCTGAGGTCATTGTCTACTTTGATAATGTAATGAAAGCCAGTTGTCCTCTTCTCAGAAAAATGCACATATAATCCCCCAAATTTTGCACACAGTTTCAGGGATTTACAGACATCTTAAAAACCAATCCATGGACACTTTCATTCCCAACACACAGATCCATGGATTCTAGACTAAAACCCCTCTTCTCTTTTGAGCATGTTTTGAGCATATTTGTTTTGAAACTCTTTGGGGCAATATGTCCACTGACTGATGAATGGATAGAGAAGATGTGGTACACACACACACACCCCATCAAAAAAAAATTAAATCTTGCTATTTACAAGACATGGATGGAGCCAGAGTATATTATGTTAAGTGAAATAAGTCAGTTAGAGAAAGACAAATACCATATGATTTTACTCATATGGAATTTAAGAAACAAAACAGATGAACATATGGAAAGGAAAAAAAAAGAGAGGGAAGCAAACTACAAGAGACTCTTAAAGATAGAGAACAAACAGGGTTGATGGAGGGAGGTGGGTGAGGGATGGGCTAGATGGATGATGCGTATTAGGGAGGGTACTTGTTATGATGAGCACTAGGTGTTATATGTAATTGATGAATCATTACATTCTCCTGAAACCAATATTACACTATATGTTAATTAATTAGAATTTAAATAAATATTTGAAAATAGAATAGGATAAAACAAAATAAAATTCTTTGGGGTAAGAAAATTTAACTAATTTGTAACATTCTGGCAAATAATAATAGCTATTATTTGAAAAACTTACAGTAGAGGTGCCTGGTTTCTCAGTCGGTTAAACTTCTGACTCTTGCTTTTGACTCAGGTCATGATCTCACAGCTTTGTGAGTTTGAGCCCCGTGTTGGGCTCTGTGCTGACAGTGTGGAGCCTGCTTGGAATTCTCTCTTTCTCCTCTCTCTCTGCCCCTCCCATACTCGCTCTGACTCAAAATAAGTAAACTTAAAAAAAAAAAACTTTTATAGTACGACAAGGTACTGGGCTTGATAGTCATATATATCATCTCATTGAATTCTTATAAGTCTTATAAATCTGTAAAGCTGATACTTTACTTGGGCCTTGTTATACAGATGGGGAAACTGAGGCTGACTTAAGTTAAATAACTTCATAAAGGTCACACAGCAGGGCGGGGATTGAAAGCCATGTTTGTCTGATACCAAAATTCACCATCCTCTTCTGCTTGTCATGTTCTAGTCTCCTTGTCCCAACTTCTTGTTTTCAGTTGGGTACCACCTTTTCACCTTTCAGTTCATTTTTGAGAATCCCTGCAGTACCACAGGAAACATTTCATCACGTTCCTATTGATATTACTAAATCTAGTTCTTTAAAAACCCCTTCATCAACTGACGAATGGATAAAGAAGATGTGGTTTATATATACAATGGAATACTACTTGGCAACGAGAAAGAATGAAGTCTGGCCATTTACAACAACGTGGATGGGAACTGGAGGGTATTATGCTAAGTGAAATAAGTCGGAGAAAGACAGATACCATATGTTTTCACTCATATGTGGATCTTGAGAAACTTAACAGAAGACCAAGGGGAGGGGAAGGGGAAAAAAACAAAGTTACAGAGAGGGAGGGAGACAAACTATAAGAGTCTCTAAAATACTGAAATCAAACTGAGGGTTGACGGGGGATGGAGGAGAGGGGAAAGTGGGTGTTGGGCTGGGCATTGAGGAGGGCACCTGTTGGGATGAGGACTGGGTGTTGTATGGAAACCAATTTGACAATAAATTATATTTAATATAAAAAAATAAAAAATAAAAACACCTTCAGTCAGGTCTCTGCACCAACTTCACCCCCCTCAGAGAAGCCTTCCTCCATCTAAAATAGCACCCCAATACTTCATCCCTCTCTATTCCTTTACCTGCCTTGTTTTTCTTCATGGCACCTCTCATATCCCAACATGTTATCACATATCTATTTATTATATTATTGTTTGCCTCTCCCTCCATGAAAGCGAGGACTCTGTTTTATTTACTGATGCAACCTCAGCACCTAGCACATAACCTAGCACACGGGAGGCACTCTATCAATATATATTGATGAAGGAAAGAGTGAATGAATGAATATTTGGGGAAGCAAGAGGAGAAGTACATAACTGGTCTTTGTTTCTGCTTCACATGGCTCTTACTTCAACAGGGTCAGAACATTCCAGATCAGTGTTTCTGTAGCTGGGATGGGGCCTTCCAGGAGCAATTTTCAGGGAGTTCTGGTTAAGACCTGCCAAAGTGGGGTGCCTGGTAGCATACCTCTTCCCTCTGACCATCCCACCACCTTGGCAGTGCCCTTCTTTTTTCCTGTATTAAAGGCTTCCCCACAGACCCTTTCAATACCACTGGACCCACAACTGACCTCTAAAGGCTCTCTGCAGTTCTTTAATTCATTGAAAATGTTTGCCTTTCCAGCCAAGAACAATATCACTAAACTCCTGTTTCCTGACCTTTTAGAAAGCCCAAGGAGGTGGGACAAAAGTCTCACGATAATTAGCCAGATCAGTTCTGCTCTGCTGCTACTCTGTATAATCTGCCTTCTTCTCCTGACCAGAATTTTCTTTAAAGTCAGTATCATGTACTTTGTTCTCTTGTGGGATTTAAAAATTGGTTTATTATTTTTTTCTCCAGTGTTTTTTTGGACACTAAAGTTAAGCTTACTGGTCTTTTTTTTTTTTTTAATTTTTTTTTTAACGTTTATTTATTTTTGAGACAGAGAGAGACAGAGCATGAACGGGGGAGGGGCAGAGAGAGAGGGAGACACAGAATCCGAAGCAGGCTCCAGGCTCCGAGCCATCAGCCCAGAGCCCGACGATCGTGACCTGAGTTGAAGTTGGATGCTTAACCGACTGAGCCACCCAGGCGCCCCAGCTTACTGGTCTTTTTAATGTCCCTTTTATAACATAGTCACCTATGTAGATATATTTTTTAAATGTTTATTTATTTTGAGAGAGAGCATGTGAGTAGAGGAGGGGCAGAGAGAGAGTATCCCAGGCTCCGTGCTGTCAGTGTAGAGCCTGACGCAGAGCCCCATCTCACAACTGCGAGATCATGACCTGAGCCAAAATCAAGAGTAAAACGCTTAACCAACTCAGCCACCCAGATGCCCAAATATTTTTAAATCTTCAGTATAAATTTGAAAGCATTTTGGAAGACCAAGTGCTGTGTAATAATTATGACATTTTATTTATTATAATTTTATAATAATAATTTTATTATTTTTTACTTTAATTTTTTAATTTTAATTTTAAAAATAAAGTTTATTTAATTTGAGAGAGAGAGTGTGAGCAGGGGAGGGGCAGAAAGAGAGGGAGAGAGAGAGAATCCCAAGCAGGGTCCCCAGTGTCAGTGCCAAGCCTGAGAAAGGGCTTGAACTCACAAACCATGAGGTCATGACCTGAGCAGTACAGGTTCACAGCAAAATTGAGTGGAAGTTACAGAGATCTCCCATAAACCCCTTGCCCCCACACAGGTGTAGCCTCTTCGGTTGCTCATTTCTTTTTAGTGCTGGATACTATTTCATTGTCTGCATGTACCACAGTTTATCCATTCATTTAGTGAAGAAAATCTCAGTTGTTTCCATGTTTTGGCAGTTATGAATAAAGCTGCTATAAGCATTAGTATGCAAGTTTTTGTGTGGACATATGTTTTCAACTCATTTGGGTAAATGTCAAGGAACACAATGGCTGGATCATACAGTAGGAACATGTTTAGTGTTGCGAGAAACTGCCAAACTGTCTTCCAAAGTGTCTATCATTTTGCGTTTCCATCAGCAATGAATGAAAGTTCCTGTTGCTCCACAGCCTTGCCAGCATTTGTGGTGTCGGTGTTTGGGATTCTGACCATTCAAGTAGGTGTGTAGTGGGATCTCATTGTTGTTTTAATTTGCAATTCTCTAACGACCTTTGATGTTGGGCATCTTTTCATATGCTTCTTTGCCATCTGTACATGTTCTTTAGTGATGTGTTCGGATATTTTGCCCATTTATTAATCAGGTTATTCATTCAAAAAATTTTTTTAAAATTTAGGTATAGCTGGCACATGATGTTACGTTAGTTTCAGGTGTAAAACACGCTGATTTAACCTCTCTATACATTACGCTGTGCTCACCACAGTGTAAGGCTGTTCGTTTTTTATTGTTGGGTTTTATTTTAGATAACAGTTCTTTATCACATATGTCTTTTGCAAATATTTTCTCCCAGTTTATGGCTTGTTTTCTCATTCTCTTGATACTGTCTTTTCACAGAGCAGAACTTTTTAATTTTAATGAAGTCCAACGTATACATACCTTTAGAGTTGTAACTAAAAAGTCATCACCATACCCAAAGCCATCTAGGTTTTCTCCTATCTTATTTTCTAAGAGTTTTACAGTTTTGTGTTTTACATTTGGGTCTAGGATGCATTTTGAGTTAAATTCAAAGTGTGCAATGTCTGTGTCTAGATTCATTATTTTGTGTGTGGATATCCACATGTTCTAGTACCATTTGTTGAAAGGACTATTTTGCTCCATTTGTCTTGGCTCCTTTGTCAAAGATCAGTTCACTATATTTATGTGGGTCTATTTCTGGACTCTATGTTCTGCTCCACTGATCTATTTGTCTACTCTTTTGCCAATAGTACACTGTCTTGATTACTGCAGCTTTATAGTAATTCTTGAGGTTGGGTATTATCAGTTCTTCAGCTTTGTTCTTCTCCTTCAGTATTGTGTTGGCTATTCCGGGTCTTTTGCTTTTACGTATAAAGTTTAAACTCAGTATGCCAAAATCCACAAAATAACCTGCTGGGATTTTGATGAGGAATGACTTAAATTTACAAATCAAGTTGAGAAGAACTGCCATCTTAATGATATTGAGTCTTCCTATCTATGAATGAAGATGGAATATCTCTCCATTCATTTAGTTCTTTGATTTCTGTCATCAGAGTTTTGTAGTTTTCCTCATATAGATCTTGTACATATTTTGTTAGATTTATACCCAAGTATTTCATTTTGGGGGGATGCTAATATAAATGATATTATTTTTTTTTAAACTTCAAGTCCCACTTGTTCATTGATAGTATATAAGAAAGTGATTGATTTTGTATATTGTGATTGATTTTGTATATTGAACTTGAATCCTACAGTCTTGCTATAATCACTTATTAATTATGGGAGATTTTTTTGTCATTCCTTTCAGATTTTCTACGTAGATGATCATGTCATCTTTGAACAAAGACAGTTTTGTTTCTTCTTTCCCAGTCAGTATATCTTCTATTTCCTTTTCTTGTCTTACTGCATTATCTAGAACCTCCAGTATGATGTTAAAAACAAATGGTGAAAAGGGATATTTTTGCTTTGTTCCTGATTAGTGGGAGAGTTTTAAGTTTCTTACCATTAAATGTGATGTTAGTTGTAGGTTTTTTTTGTGGGTATTCTTTATCAAGTTGAGGAAGTTATCCTCCTCCTAGTTTACTGAGAGATTTTTTTTATTATCATGAATTGGTGTTTGTTGAATTTTGGCAGATGCTTTTTCTGCATCTTTTGATATGATGATATGATTTTTCCTCTTTAGCCTGTTGATATGATAGATTATAGTAATTGATTTTTGAATTGTGAACCAGTCTTGCATACCTGGGACAAGTCCCACTTGGTATGGTGTATAATTCCTTTTATACATTGTTGTTGGATTCAATTTGCTAATATTTTCTTAAGGAGTTCTGCATCTGTGTTCATAAGAGATATTGGCCTGCAGTTTTCTTTTCTTGCAATATCTTTATCTGGTTTTGATATTAAGGTAGTGCTGGTCTCATAGCACAAGTTCAGAAGATTTCCTCTGCTTCTGTCCTCTGAAGGAGGATATCCTTAGAAAGAGGATAGAGAATTGGTATAATTTCTTCTTTGAATTCACCAGTGGGCCCATCTGGGCCTGGCACTTTCTGTTTTGGAAGATTATTAAGTATTGATTCACTTTTTAAAATAGATATGGACCTATTCAGATTGGCTATTTAAAAAATTTTTTTTTCTACATTTATTCATTTTTGAGAGACAGAGAGAGACAGAGCACAAGTGGGGGAGGAGCAGAAAGAGGGGAGACACAGAATCTGAAGCAGGCTCCAGGCTCTGAGCTGTCAGCACAGAGCCCGACACAGGGCTTGAACTCACAAACTGTGAGATCATGACCCGAGCCAAGTTGGATGCTTAACCGACTGAGCCACCCAGGCGCCCCAAGATTGGCTACTTTTTCTTGTGTGAGTTTTGGCAGGTTGTGTTTTTCAAGGAATTGGTGCATTTCATCTAGGTTATCAAATGTGTGGGCATAGAGTTGTTTATAATATTCTTTTATTATCCTTTTAATGCCCATGGGATCTGTAGTGATATCTTCTCTTTCATTTCTGGCATTAGACTTAGTTTGGTAATAGATGTCCAGGTAGCCAGCTCTTCCGTCTAATCTCACACGCCTACACCTTTGCAATGCTGGACCACTGTCGGAAAAGTTGGAACATTTTCTCATTGGATTTGCACACTTCTTATAATAATTGTCCTTTCCTGTTTCAGCTCATGCAAAAGCTTTCCCCTGCTTATCTGCTCTCATTCAATGCAGAACCAAGCTGAGCTGTCTTGGCTGCAGGAAGCCACACACACCTGCAGACTTTCCCCTGCAATCTGGCCTATGCTTCTCCAAGTGTGGCCAGAATCCCTAGGAAGCTTGTTTAAATGCACATTCTCACTTTCATAGATTTTGATTCATAGGAATAGGTGGAACAAGGGATCTGTGTGTTTTTTAAAAATTATTTATTTTAGAGAGCGAGCGTGTGAGAGCATGAGCGGGGTGGGGGAGGGGAGGCAGAGAGAGAGAGAGAGGCAAAGGGAATCTCAAGCAGACTCTGCGCCATCGGCTCAGAGCTCAGAGCCTTACATGGGGCTGGATCTCACAAACCATGAGGTCACAACTTGAGCCACAATCAAGAGTCACATGCTCAACTGACTGAGCCACCCAGGTGCCCCTAGAACCTGTGTTTTAATAAGCCACCCCTCTCCCCTCCCTGAGATCTTACTTTAAAGCTCAAGAACCATGTATTGGTCCAGGTCCATCTGGTCTAGGAGAGAGTGAGGGTAAAGTGTAATGAAAGCATGCCTTTACCCACAGTTGCCCTTGACTCCTCTGGAATTCCCACTTCTCTCTACCCTAGTTTCTTGGGTCTTTGCATAATGGACTGCTACCACCATGCTGGGCTTGTTGCTCCCTAAGCTTTTGACTCTACTGTAGACAAACGTGTTCTCCCTTCACCCCAGTGCAAGTGTGACGTTTACTGATTTTTTTTCCAGCCCTTGCTCTGCTGCTGATAAATAGCTTATGCCAAGTTCTGATCCTTCTGATTGAGAAAGAGCCCAATAGAGCATGCTTATGCTCTTGGCCACACAAGCTAGAGGGACCCAAAAATAAATCTTACCTCCACCCAGTATCATGGCTGTGTGATCATATATTTAGGTGACTTTGGGCTTCCCCTTTGGGCTTCCACTTTATCTGTAAAATGAAATGAGAATATTCGCTATGCCTGTGTCAAAGAGTTGATGACTGGAAAGAATGGGCTAATGGGTAAATGCATCCTAAAGGTGGGGTTGTGGCATCACTGCTGTGCTATAAAAGAAAAATATTTAAATTAGTTGGCGTGTTCTCTTAGAATAGTCTTTTATGTTGAGTGCCCCCTTCCCCCAGCTACAAGTAGTGGAGGGCATGTGGGGAAGTTTGCCTTTATATGAAACTTTTTAAAGTGTTGAAACTATAGCCTCCAATGAAAGCTGACCACCTACCATGAACCCAAGATCAAAGCCGTTCTCTTTTAAATGGAAAAGGAAAAGTTAGCTTGTTATGTTTGTCTTTCTTCACGTAGGGTGCCTTCTCAGGGCTTGCTACTTCAAGAGTGTGAGCCTAGACAAATGCCTCTAAAGTAAACCCATATCCTCACTTGTGAAATGGAAAGGACTAGGGTACCTCCCTGAAATTATGCGTTAGTTCACATACATACATTGTCAGGGAGAGAACTGCTCTTGGAGAGCTGAGGCCTTCACACCTGCCAGCCGAGGCACTTACGGCTATGCTGGCTGCTTCTAAGAAGGCTCTGTTTCTCATGCTTGACCAGCTTCGTGGCTGGGAACCAGAAAGCACTACCCAGCAGTGAATCCCCTCCTCCCAGGCTAAACTGCCCATGTTGCCCTCTGGAGGTTTATGCCCTTTTGGTGTCGAAGTAGCTGGCCTCCTGCTTTTAACATAATTAATGGCTGTACACATTTGGAGTCTACTGCATGTGGTGGGTGCAAACCTGAGCCTATGAGTCCATGCTTTAATTGTACAAAGGACTTTGAAGCAGGCCTTTCCCAAGCTGGTGGTGTGCATGGGAAATGCCTTGTAGATACCACTCACAATAGGGAAACCCTCTCCTGTGTACTGTGATTGGGGCAGAAAGCCTCAATAAAGGGCCGAGCTTTGAGGTATTTTAAAAGAGAGATTAACACTTATTGTAGAAGTGCTAATCACTGGTTGAATTAATCAAGGGCCAAACTACAAGGTGTTAACAAGAAAGATTAGTGACTTTGGGTGTGAATATTCAAAACCAGGGATTGGGAAACCTATGACCAGGGTTTTCCCTGGTGCATAATAGAAAAAAACAAAACAAAACAAATAGAAGACAAGGTAATGAACTACTACTTTTACCCAGCAATTTCCTCTTGAGCAGGCTGGGGAATTGCTGTTAAGAAAAAAAAAAAAAATTAAATGTCAAGTGCATGGAACTGTGCTGGGTTTATAACAGACTCTATAAATGTTGGCTATTGTTATTCCTTGTGTCCTTTAAGGTTCCTTGTTAGGAATGTCAGCGGAGGACTAGGGAGAAACTTTTGTTTTCTTTTTTTTTTTTTTTTTTT